>NC_085137.1:96415325-96491400 GCF_035046485.1 Aedes albopictus | reverse complement strand
TACAGTGGTTGCGTCCGATAGCTGCATGTCTTAGGAAAGGAAGTCGACATTTATGTCCAAGGGTGCGACCATTCATTTGCAAAGATTTACATTCATTTGATATTATCTCAATTCAGAAGCATGCTATCGAAAAACAATGTATGGATGAATTTAACCTTATAGTTTTATCTGAAGGTTTGCCGAATAACATTGGACAAGGACAAACGTCTTGAAATCCCGCTTTAACAGTGCATCAGAACTTCAAACGCACAAATTTCAAGAAGCAAGCTTCACACAACAGTTCATTTTATTATTCCGTTCTTACTCACTTGTAATAAGCTTAAAATAAGAAGATCAGGTGCGCTGGTTTTGTTTACGAAGAGATTTGTGCCCTCAAAATCGTGAGTAGGTGCCAAAGTCGGCCATTTTGGGATTCTAACATGTCTGTCCTTAAGGTGAAACATCAAGAAATCCCATTGCAATTTTGCATACAAACTTTAGAGGCACAAATCTGACGAACGAAGCATCGAACCAAGCCGCACTTGATTATCCAGGCTTTGCTTACTTGCAAAAAAGAGGCAGCTTTTTCCAAATTGAGCGCATTTGTTCACGAATTTTTAAGATTTGTGCTCTTGAAAACGTGAGTAGGGGTCCAAGTCGGCCATTGTGGCAGCCATGTTGGTATTCTTCGAAGTTTCTCCTTAAGGGGATTTCTATATTTAACAGTGGCAACGCAGCAATACTATCAACTGGTTTGTTTCTCAATATTTGAAAGTCATATTGACATTAATGCTGAGTGACATGACCAAAATTAAATTCCACAAACCAATTTCTCTTCCTTAAAGAACTTGATTGCTGGACCCGTCGCTCCGAAGCGGATGGAGACAGGATATTGAACGAAACATTTCCCCACTCAGAATCCCAATTTATTCAACCCACAATGCCTAAAGTAACACTCAATCAATTTGCAACCCGCTCACACAAACCCATGTAGGATCGTTTGAACGATTGTGCCCAATTAGTCATCATCTCACTCGTTGATTGTACGCCAGAGCCTCCCCCATCGCACCGCCAAGAACTGGTCCACAAACTCCTATTTTTCCCATGTGAACCATATCTTCAAGTAAACCACCCTCCCACACACACATACCCACAATACCGCCAGCATCCGGTTGGCATTCATTGCTTTGATGAAATATGAATAAATCTCGTTATACACTTTGGCTAAATCAATCAATCGACCCCTTCTGATTTGAGCTGAATGTGTAGAGAGAGGTACATGCCACCACCACCATCACCACCGAGATTTCGTCGTTCGGTTCCTTCCTGCTGCTGGTCGTCTGCTTCTGATCCCGATCCCGATCCAAATGCCATGTCATATTCCGGTGCAAAAGTTGACCTTTTCCCATCGGGATCTTTACCGGGTTTGCTTGGTTGAGTTGCAGGGTTGAATCCAGTTGTCTTACACGATCGATTTGGTTTGTTATGAAAACGATAAATGGGCATCAAGAATAACTGTTTTTCCTTACACGGTCAGAAAATTTACTTATTTTTGAGCCAAAGTGGGACAACTCAGAAAATGAGTAAACCTCATTTCCAGCGCTAGCGCTGACTCGAGTGCGAAATCTCATCAGGTTAACCCTAGTCGTGCATTGGGTCTAAAAGTGCACTAGGTCAGCGAGGTGAGCGCAAGCTAATGCACGAGAAGGTTAAACCGTATACTATTATTGATCATTCCAAGTGTATTATACAGCTTAAATTGATAGGATTTTTGCACTTGGGCCAACGCTTGCACTGGAAATATGATTTATTCATTTTTTTGAGCTGTTCCTTTTTTTTTAATTATCTTTATTAGTATCTCAATCAATTTTTACATTCTTCAACTTTATCTAGGTGTTCTGTACGAGATGAACCAGCCGAGGGCTGAAAATCTCGATAATAAAGAAAAAATAATAATAATAATAGGTGTTCTGTGTATTATAACACAGTACCATCCTAATTTAGTAAAATAAATTTAAGCTATTATCAATACTAATTAATAACATATTACATTTTATTTGCTTAGTTTGAATACTTAGTTTGAATACTTTCTATGTGGTTTTGAAAGTTAAGTTTTTATCTAGTAAGAGCCCTAGACACTTAACTTCGTCTGACCAATTTATTGGATTTCCCCTCATAGTGAAAACATGTCTACTTGAGGGTTTGAAATAAAGAGCTCTTGGCTCATGTGGGAATATGATAAGTTGAGTTTTGGAAGCATTTGGAGAAATCTTCCATTTTTGCAAATAAGAAGAAAATATATCTTAACTTTTTGCAATCTACTAATGACACGCAAACTTCGCCCCTTGGCTGAGATACCTGTGTCATCTGCAAATAACGATTTTTGACATACCTGTGGCAAATCAGGTAAGTCGGAGGTTAAAATATTGTATAAGATTGGTCCCAGTATGCTGCCTTGTGGAACACCGGCTCTTACAGGTAATCTATCTGACTTGGAATTTTGATAGTTTACCTGAAGTGTTTGATCCGATAAATAGTTTTCAATAATTTTAATAATATAAAGTGGAAAATTGAAATGTTTCAATTTTACGATCAAGCCTTCGTGCCAAACACTATTGAATGCTTTTCTTTTGAGCTGTTCCATTTTGCGCAGATTTGTGTGAATCTTTCTCATTTTAGAGTAACTTTTTTCTTAGCGTGTACACAAGGAACTAGCACATACTATATAGGATTAGTTTTGTGTAAGCACTAGTATTTCCATATATTTTTGTCAAAGCAATTCCGATACGGAATACCCTCGATTGCAGATCAATTTTCGTTGGGATGGATATGATGGCCTGTGTAATCTATATAGAAAATGGATATTAAAAATGAAAATCAAATATTAAGATGAGCGGACCTGGTGGAATAGTTAGAGCACTTGACTATCACGCCGAGGACCTGGGATCGAACTCCACTCCCGACAAACTCGCAAAATGTGAGTTCTTCCTTCGGAAGGGAAGTAAAACGTGGGTCCTGAGATGAACTAGCCTAGGGCTAAAATATCGTTAATAAATATAAAAACAAAATTAAGTGTTTGATAACTAACTGGTTTCGAACATTTCCACTACAGGCGCCGCGCCCGATTCAACCCTGCAACCTGTCTTGCTGCATGTGAACCGGAAACGAGACAGGAATACGAAACACTCACTCGCACTGAACCATCAAGGCGAGCTCGGCAGGGTTCCGAAACGATCCATTCTACTACCCACCACCCTGCTCCCCCCGGAGCTTGCAGCTCCTTTACCGCCCCAAAGATTGAAATGATTCATTTGCTCGTCTCTAGGTTCGCTTGTATTTACATAAATATTCGATAAAAGGACTTTTTCTTGCTTCTCAAAAAGACTGCAGCGCACAGCAATGTCGAGCGAGACTACCTACGAGGGTGAAGGGAGTGAGCTTTTCGCCCTGACGACAGCCAACCAAACGGAGAACGGTCGCCAGGACCCAATGCGATGATGGAGAGGACTAAGGCTTATTCTAGATGAATATGCCTCAACATCGACTGTTGTTGCCTAGATGGGGCCCCAGAGAGAGTGCGAAAGGAAAAAAAAGGAAAATATGTCCCCAGGCAATGGCGATGGGATATTATATCCGAAGAGGCATAAGCAGTAGGAGCCCTCACCCGTTTCGTACTCAGACCCAGCAGTCGACTGCAGCAGCCTCGAGTGCTCGAGTGGATAAGTGAGGGTAAATGTTGTTTACGTAGATTATTTATGTGATCACTCAACGATTTATGCCGAGCACATGCTTGATGTAGTGCCGTATAGGGTGTTTGCTGATTTTTTCATATATCTTATCTTGAATACGCATACGGTGTGGTGGTGCACCAGATGCAGCGAACTGAATCGCTGATTTTTTCGAATATGGGTCGATGTGGATACCAATGTACCGATTTATCTATTTTAGTTGACAAAACTGTTTCAACATCGAATGCGAAACGTTACTCACCTAATTAACTCCATTCATGATGTTATAAAGTAAATCCAATAATTACATCAGCTTGCAGAATAAAACGGAGTTATCAGAGATACCAATTTTTCATATGTAGTTGCTGAGTTATAGCATAGCACAGAAAACAGAATTATTCCAGCAACAAATAAAAAGGCAATGCAATGATCGGATAGTTGGATCTAGAACAGAAGAATATTGGATGAAACCGCGCATGTTGACTCGAGAATCGCAGAATATCGGCGTAAATATGGCAGCTATTCAAGAAGTACGTTGGCCGAACATTAAAATCACGAATTCCGAGCGGTAGATTCCATCGCCACAACTTCATTCAAGAACATCTGTTACCACGATGGCGAGAGAATAGAACGTGGAGTTGACTTCATAATGATCGGGAAGTAGACGAAACAGGTTATTC
Source organism: Aedes albopictus (assembly GCF_035046485.1). Lineage (NCBI taxonomy): Eukaryota > Metazoa > Arthropoda > Insecta > Diptera > Culicidae > Aedes > Aedes albopictus. Next base: position 96,487,013 of record NC_085137.1, on the reverse strand, counting down.
GATGGAAGCCGATATGTGGCCGAGTCTGTGTGTTGAGAATGAGGTGAGGGTCATAATCTTCAGCTACCTAACCAGAATCTATGCACCAACGAATGATACCCGATGACATGAAGGATAAGTTCTATGAAAGATTTGAATAGGTTTATAAGATGTCAACACAGTCATTAGGAGATGCAAATGCGCAGATCTGGAGGTATAGTTTATTTCTGCCAGTCATCGGCACGGACAGTCGTCATTCGTTACCAACGATTTTAGGATAATTCTAAAATTGTGGAACAGTTAGTACTGGAATTACGATTCTAAAAAGAAAATCGGGTTAAGTGCTGTTCCTTATAACTCCACTAGATATTGGCATCCTTTGACAGATACGTATTTCTACCTCAACTGTAAGGTCGTCTTCGGTGTTTCGTACTCAACTTGACTTACAGTTTAGGTCGAAATTCGTATTTGTCAAACGATGCAAATTGTTAGTGCTTGTTAGTAAGTCAAACTGGTAGTTGAAGTTTCAAATTATCTATTACAGATATGTCAGATTTTCATTTTTAAGTTTCATGGGTGTTCTCAAAGGGTTGGAGGGATGCCAGGGAGCGTCCAAAGGGGGTTTCAGATATGTTTCAGATGCGTGTCAAGGCTATTTCAGGAGGGTTCCAAATGGATATCCGTTGAATTGAGGGGACGCACATGAAATCCCCTCAACTCCCCTGCAACCTTCTGAGATCTCTAAAACACCTCCCAGAACCCCCAAAAACTTCCGTGTGTTCTGGATTCTTCTGAAACTTCCTGAGATCACATAAAACGCTCGAGGAACACCCTGAAACCCACGGAACACTCTGAAATATCCTGGAATCCTTTCAGAACCCCCAGCACGCTTCTGAAATCCACAGGAACACCTATTAAACTTCTTGGAAATCCCATGAATTCTCTAGTACGCCTCTGAAACTCCATGAAAGCCCTAGAACGACCATGAACCCCTTGGAGCGTTTTTGAAAACCCCAGGAGCACCCCCTGAGTAACATTTTCAGTTTTGTTCAGCTCTATAAGAGATCTTCATTACCAATATTATAAAACTTGCAATAAAACTGATTTATGCATCAAAACCTCTTGATAACCACTTTAAGAGCATCTTCCGGCTAAAGTGGACCACTCTCAGAGAAGTTTTGCAAACCGTATTAAGAGCAGCAATAAAACTGTTTTAAAACCTAGTTGAAAAAATTTCCATATTCGAAAAAGGTTATTATGATTGTTGTTGTTGTTTTTTTTTTCAACAAAAAATATGACAGCTCAAGATGCAGGAAAGCTTCTTCAATGGCACGTTATGTTCGGTAGGAGACATCTTTCTTGAGTAGAAAGCGATCATTTTAAAGTAATATCTTAGTACTTATTGTGTTGCTAGGCGCATGCGTTGCGTATTAAATTTTACCGTGAATGCAGAAACATATAATCAATGCGCTTCGAAAATAAAGAATATTATCATCTTGGTATAAAATTAATCAATTTGTTAATTCATTAAAACTATCTGGAATTATAAGAAAACTCAGCCGAGAGAGTTAATTTATGCGAGCATGTTGTGGAAATGACGGCAAACTATCAATGCATTGCTATTTTGAGCAAAATTTGCTATTTTTTATTCACGTTATCTAATTCTTCAATATGGCGACGACCATAATTAGTGAAAATAAAACGAAAGCAAGTTTACTTCAGACAACTGATTCGAAGCAGTCTAACGATGGTGTGCCTGAACGTTAACCAAGCGTATCCTTTGGAGTTTACCCTTCCACTAACAACACCTAAATTCCCGTGACACCTAGGCCTGAGAGATCGTAGAGTTATCTACATTTTTCATAGGTGTCCAAAAATAACCATCCTTTCCCATTCCTCAGCAGTCGCAAGGACGTGGCCAGGACAGTGCTCGACCATTGGAGGATTGCGTCAGTCTTGTTTAAGAGTCAGAGATTAGTCCCAAATCTGTGTGCTTTGGTTCGGACGGGAAGGAGGCAACCCTCATAACAGCGGTCTAGGACTGTACCACCTACGAATTTGTGCGACTCGCTTAATGCTAATGCTAATGCTAATGCTAATAAAACGAAAGCAAGTTTACTTTTATGGTGACCGTAATAAACCTAGCAGTGTCATAATTTCTGCTTTTCCACCAACAGATGTCGTTACATATCGAACGTATTGTCAACTGTTTAGAGTTTGAACAGTTTTATTGTGGTAATAATGATTGCCAGAAGGATTAGGGGGCGTCCATAAATGACGTAGCCTTTTTTTTGGTAGTGGAGGGCAGTAGGGTGTTTGTGATTTTGTGCCGAAGTGTGACGATAGGGGGTAGGGGTTTATGATATGCTACGTAGCTTTCTACTAAGTTTAGTGAAAAAAAAAGTATTTCGTAATTAACCCTCGAGCAGTTGCGTCTTCGATCACTTTCAGCGACACCACGCTCAAGCTGTGTACCATTTTTCATGGTGCGTGTATTCAGTACACGACGCGACCGCTCCAGGGTTAATAAAATTTTTACTTACATTAAGTATCATTATCCAGCAAGTAAAATAATATATAATATATATATATATATATATATATATATATATATATATATATATATATATATATATATATATATATATATATATATATATATATATATATATATATATATATATATATATATATATATATATATATATATATATATATATATATATATATATATATATATATATATAACTTCAGCTGTCTTGCTGAATATCCGTGCGATTACCGCTTCCTATGTATGGGCCCAAACAGTATATCATGCAATATTGCAAACTCTCGTTAAATCCAGAATAAGAATCAACCGCTAATAAATTCATGATTTTTCTGTGTCATCGCCTAGGTCATCGCCCTTATTTAAGCTGAATTGGGGCAGTTTTATTCTTCAAATAAATGCTTTCCTGCAAAACGAGCAATCAAAACGCTTGAAAAATCCATTTCAATCCATATCCCCTGCACAAAACGCATGTTAATTTGCCGACACAATAATTTGAATAACCAATTAAGTTCAAGTTCAGACTACACTTCCGACTCCGTTCTATTCGTTCCGGGCAACAACCGATAAACCGTATAACCGGATCCCGGCTGGAGTTTGTTCAAGAGTCGTGTTTGAAGAGAGATCCAAATTGCTATCCCCGAGTAGGACCATCCAGACAGCCTGCCAGCCAGCCTGCCTGCGCCACCACGCCGTGCCAAGCCGAATGCGTGCCAATTGGTTCGCTTCGATTATCTGAAGCGGAAAATGCTATTCACACAAACACACCAGTGCCTCCGTTACCTATGCTTCCAAAACTGCGAACTCGATCAAAAAATCGAAATCTACGGAGAAAAAAAACACAAACTGACTCGTGTCCATGTTGTTGCAGCAAGCGAATAAAAATACGCGCGGAGCAAACAATTTGTTATTGTATCAAATTTATTTTATTCAGGGTGTTGTCTGGCACACGTCCCAGAGGGAAACCGGGGAAAAAACGCGGCGGTATGTAGAATCTCGATGAGTGATAAGTGGATCGTTCCAGAAGCTCCAAAACGTACGTAGCTACTACGTTCAGGGTTTGGAACATTCCTAAATCTGCACAGATATTTAGCACATGAGTCGTTCGGCAACTCGAGATTCGCAATAGTTCTGCGATAAACTGATAAGCTTATTCAGCTATTTTAGCTCATAAGCAGGGCTCGGAATTCAGAAACTACTCCTCGAAACGAAATTCCGGGGATATAAAATTTAGATCCACAAAACAGAAACCATCTTGTATTTCTTGATCAAAATTAATAAAACAATTTAACAGTCATTTAGATGTTTGGTCTACAATCTTAATTTCACCAATTCTGAACTTAGGATATATTTCGCATACCAAATATATCCACATTGCATGGCTTCAAAGCCAAAAATTCCATCAACAGCCGCCATCTTGATTTTGGTGCACCAAGATGAATTTCCTGTTTAATATCTCTGGACTGTATACATTTTTCCCATACCCATATCGTTTTGGAGTCTACAGTACCTTAAAATGACCACAATACACACTAATTCTTGAATTGCCTGTTCGCTACTGTTTTGACAAAATTAATCCTATACTATAATAGGATGTTGGGGTCAATATGACCCAGACAGGCACGGTGAACGTGCACTATGCCATCGTGGTGTGAAAAATCTAACACCTTAGGAGGGTTAAAACAGCTGAACTACATTTCTGTAGTAACGGTAGCCGATTTTACTGAGACTAAGTACAGCAACTGTCAAAAACGGGTGTAAATAGTAAACAATTTATAATTGCTGTACTCAGCTACTATAACGTGTATTGTAATGGAATGGTTCGCTAAAAGCTTTGCACATTGTAGCTACTATGCATTTACATCAGATCTTTATGTAACAATATATTATACTGTTTGAACCATAAACTTTTCCGAAATACTATTTTTCCGTGCATTTTTAATTATTTATTCAGTATTAATTTTTTTCCGTGCTTTGTTTTGTTGATGTTTGTGACTTTTTTTATGCAAAGAAAAGGAAAGAGAAAAAAGTGAATTCAAGGCCGGATTTACAAATGGGGAGCCCGGGGCCACAGTGTTGTGGGGGCCCTCTTTCAGAGGACATTTTTTTTTCATTGCAATTCCGAAAATATGGAAAATTCTTCCAAAAATTAGGATTGTTATTGTAGAAATTAGGCCAATACAAATATATATTTCACTTTTTGTCCCCCCACTGTTTGGCTGGTCGAGGGGGGGGGGGATAAAAATAACAAAGTATTTAATTTGAACAATATTTAAAACTCATCTGATTTGTTGAAGAATTTTTGGCAGGACCCGATATTTTGATAAATATTTTTTCTAACTGCCCCCTCAAAATGCAAAATGCGGACAAAAAGTCAAAATGAGATTTGTATCCGCCTTAATCTAGCTTAATTAGCGTAACTAGAAAAAAGGCATCCACTTTAAACTAAGCATAACAGAAATCCAGATATGAAAATCTAGTCTGAAGACGATTGTATAAGAAATTTTATCAAGTAAATAACGCTTTATCCATGAGTGTTCATAGTATTTGGTTCCATTGATCTAGTCGAAATTCATGAGAAAGTCCTTTAAGAAATTTAAAAATAGATTTTATAGGAGACATTTTCGATAAATTTCAGATAAAATTTATTGCGCTATCTTTGGAACCGTTATTGAAAAACCTCCAAATAGAATTTCTTGCGGAATCATTGATGAAATCTATAGAGTTGCAGACCGATGACCAGGTTTCTTGTTTTGTGGAACTTAAGCATAAACATTCCTAACGCGACTTCGAGAGGAGTTTCTGGTGAACGCGCAGAATAATTGTAAGAACTCCTTGTGAAACTTCAAGAGGCAAAAAATCCATATTGGTATTTTAGCGAAATTCTACTAAAAGCTGCTGAAGAAATTTCATCGGAAATCCATAATAAGTTCCTGATGGAATTTCTATTTTACTTTGAGAAGGATCTTTCAATAATTGCTCCACAAATATCTACTGAAATTTTCATAAGGAATCTATGGATTTGTTAAGAGTTCGCCTTAAATTACACATTCAAGCCAGGAAGAAAAAATCGTCATGGATTTAACCATATTGAAGAAAATCGGATTAGATCTCCACCTAAATCCGACCTAAAATGCTTGCTTGTTCCTTCAAAGAAATATTTCAACAATTCTGGGGTTCGATTTGAATAATTTATAAATTTGGTATGCAAAATCAAACTCTACAATTCTAAAAATACAAACACTTGCAAATCTTCAAAAAACTGTGGGAAATTTTTAAAAATAACACCAATAATTTTCGACAGAAATAAATACGAATTTTCAGCAGAAACTTTTCGACTCTCTATTCCATAGCATTTAAGATTTCATCCAGAATTCAGGTAAAGATTTCCTCATGTATTTTCGTTAAAATAACTTGTGCAATTCACAATAGTGATCAATTCAAACCTTAAATATGTTAACAACTTTCTGGAAAAGTTTGAAGTTTTATTCAAAGGCAGATATCTGTTTCTTTCTATTTTGAAGCACAATATTTCACATACATCTCGAGAGTAGAAGTACTTGTTATAAAAATTAAATCAAGATGTTTCTAGCACTACTACGGCCTGGTTGAAACATCAATTTAAATTCAATAACACATTTAAATAAGTGGTAAAGCAGGTGTCCTAAAGACTGCAGATCCAAGAGACATGGAGGGCTAGGTATGTAGAGTGCGATGAGAGGAATATGAATGTAGGTTAACCCGGAAAGAAGCAGGTAATATTACCGTAAATCAGTGGATGAGTTCATCACTATTCTTTCTGTATTTGCATTTAGGGGAGTTTTCTCCCGTTCTCTCATGTGAACTTGCCTTCTAACTCAACCGAATCAAATGCGATTGACGAAATTCATCTTTGACGTAGAGCCATCTTTAACATATGGACTGGATTGAACACTGAAACGACTTCTAATATAGGTTCGTCTGTGGGTTCGCTTTTTAACCTAATTTATATTTGAATCGAGCTTGACATGAGTTGTTATATATATCAAACATTAGTCAAACTGGAGCTTCAGTATTGCAATAACGGTTAAGCACGCTGTATTGATACTTTGTACCTCGTCACCCACTTTATGCAACTACATTAGAGGTCTAATAACACTTAGCGCGCTCGGCATAGTTCCATCATGCCGCTCAAAGTGTTGCCACAAATAATGTTCAGTTTGCAAAACCCGGTTATCTGGCTGGTGGGGCATGGGAGCCTAAGCTTCAACTGTTATTGCAATCAGAGACTACTCAGACTTAGACGTGGTTGATCATATGAAGGTTTGTCCAAGACGATCTGGAGAACTCTCTAATCGCATTTTAATAATGTTGAACTTTATAGGTTCTAGTCCGCACTATCAAAGATTTAACATTATTTTCAGGTTAGTTTGGCTAGAAAGCCTAAGATGCCATTGACAGGAGGAAAATGACAAGATAATATAACATTATATGGTTAAAGTAATGTAAAACAATACAACATAACAAAAGAAAACCATCCCAAAACCATTTGATTAAATATCCCAGGTATAGCCAGTAGTGAAATTACAATTAAAAACAATATATTTACGGTATTGTTTGAAACCATATATGTACCATTCAATGTACGATATATCAAAACCCACGTATCAATATTTAGAACAGTTAATTTACAATAAAATGTATGGTTTTGCAAAAATATATGGAGAAAAATATGTTTTTGTATTGTTACGATACTTAGCAACCGGTACACTATACTGTAAAAATCCTATTAACAATTCACTGTGTATAATAGGATTAATAGGATAAGTGTCTACATTACATCTTATGGTTTTTGTATTTTTATTGATGGGGGAGAATCATCGAAATTCATCACGCCAACTTCCAAGTGCAGCTTTGGCCGTGATAGATAACGCGCAGGTACTCAAGACAGCATCCACAAAAAGTTGATCGGTTTCGCCTTTTTTTTTAGTCGTTTTCCTCCCCATCCGCTTACCGACGGTCTAAAAATAGATTTCCGAGCTGCCGCAGTTGCTGCCGTCACCAACACAATCACATCCCGGGTTTGTTAGTGGCAAAAGTGCAGTCGTTTGAATCAATCCATTATTTCATGTTGAAAAACCCAAATATTTGTTTTTTTTAACAAACTTTCAACAATTTCGACAAATGAAAATATTTGTATTATCAAACAATAGAACAGTTCAGTTTAAACTAGAAATCAGTTTGTCGCTATAGTAAACTGAAAAATCGGTTGATTTGACCTAGAGTTTAATTGTGTTTAAAATTTATTTTTTGCGTGCTCTTCTGTAGTAATCTGTCGTTATATGAAAGAGTGCAAACGACAAGTAATGGCCTTCCAGGTTTCAATTGTTCTTTCTTATTACAGTTGATGATAAAGAGACGCCTGTAAGATAGGCAACAATTTCAACACTAAATAAATTGCTCTCGCTCAGATCTTCATAAATATGTTGATAAGAGATGGATACATAGATATGCGGTGCAAGTTAAGGGTAGGATGAAGCAGGGTTCCTGATTTCCACTTTTCATCTTCTTCCACACTCGAATACAGTCAGCAGCGAACGGTTGTCGCTTTTGTTGTGTGTTTGCTTGTCAGCGACGACAGCAAACACCAGCGAACGGTGGGAAGCCATACATGGAATTTAAACATTCGTCCACATTCGCATCGCAAGCGATGGAGATGTGATGCGATTCGTGAGTGATATTGCGCGTACGAATATTTGAAGTTTTTAAAAAATGTTTATTATTTTCTTTGCTAATCTAGCATTTCAACAACAATACACTAAAAACGTATGCATTACATGCAGAAATTCTCTTCTAGTTATGATAATAGCCGCTTCCATCGCTCACCAGCATTCGTCACCATTCGCCATTCATTCATTCGCTTGCGATCCAAACTGCGACGATCGGTCACGAATATCCATGTCAACCACCTTGCGCATCGCTTCCCACTGGTGATGGGGTTGCGTGTTTGAACACGACTATCCGTTTGCTGCATCTCTCTCGATTCGCTTCAGCAAAGAGGAGTGAATATGAATGGAGTGAGGCGAATTTACCGATCCTTGGGATGAAGCATGATCGATGAGATTTGAATTACCTTATGACAACTAAAATGCCGTGTAATTGATTGGCTCGGTAGCTTAGATGGAAAAGCACTTGTCTAGCAAACAAGGGCCGTGAGTTCAAATCTCACCTGGGCTATGGATTTCATTCAATCATTAATTGACCACACGGATTGGCATACCGAAAATTTACGTTTAAGTCAACAGCGCAGGGCGTAATTAAAAGGTACAACTGATTACACTCATTCGAAGCGCATTTTTTATTTTGTTCTTGCTAACTGCTATTGGAGGCTCGACTGTTGGGTTTCAACTTTCTCTTAGAAACGGCTAAGCAGTCTTTTAACAGTGATACTCGAAGAGATGGCTTTTAACAGTGAAACGATGTTTATTAACTGCCCAACGACCAGAACGACCAAGTTAATTTCCCCTGAAGAAGACACTAATCCCGTGTCGAAACGTTGGGCAGCTAATAAACATTGTTTCACTGTTAAAAGACTGCGTAGCCGTTTCTAAGAGAAACTTCTTGCTAACTTGTAATAATCTTAAACACAGAAAACAGACATCCAGACTAGAACAAATTTCATTCAGAAAGTTGTGTAAGGATTTGAATCTTCACTTGAGTAAGGTTGCAAACCAATACACGATGAAAACGCTAACGCCGCCAAACACCATATTGCTACAGTCAGTGGTGAATTGAAACATTTCAAGTGGTGAGTAAATTAGTATGGGAAATTAATCGTATGCAGCGCCACGATGTTGCCACTTGGGTTGCCGATTTCAAATGGCCGTTAAATTCCTTACACAGTTTCGGAACTGGACTTGGATGTCTGTTCTCTCTGTCTTAAATAAGAAGGTGAGGTGCGTTGGTTTTGTTAACGAAGAGATTTGGTCGCTCGAAATCGTCAAATGAGGCGCCGCAGTAGTGGGAATCGATGCACTCTCGGTATTCAGGGCAGGAAAATGTCTCGCAAGACCTCGGACTTCCAAACTCTTGAGTAAGCCTCGGGAGACACAAGAGTTTCATTGGTGAGATGGCTTCGTATGCTATTTTTTGCGGCCTTCAGTCTTTGCAGCTCTCGGGAATTCCCCTTTTCGCTGTTAGTGTCATACACCTTCACACGTGCAGTAGTGTCCGGAGATAACTCCTCGATGTCTAGAGTTCCACACTCCTTTGTCTCCGACTTTGAATTCTTGGGAAACATCGCTGGGTTTACCGATGTCTTCACAAACGAGGCCAGCTCGGAGGGCTTTACCTGAGTGGACTCCACTTAGTCGAAAATTTCGTTGAGGCGTGTCACAAGTGAGAGCTCCCCGTGTGACAGCAGACGCGGTTCGTTCAGAATGATCTCCCATTGAGTTGCAGCTGTTGCATCACACAACGGATTTACGTGCGATGAGCTTGAAGCGCTCACCCTGAGCGATCTTCACGTGTTTCGGGGTTTCAGTAGTGGAATCTGGCAGATCATCACTGCACGGCTTGGAATGCTCCTCATGAGCAGACTCTGGTTTATTCCACGGCGGATGACGCAGTGCGAAGAGAGTATATCACGCAGGACAAATCAGAGAGCTCCTCCTGAGCGGACTCCGATTCTCTTGTGCTTGACGTGGACTCGATGGTACATGAGGCTTGGTTCGTCGGCTCTATCCCGAACGGCGCAGTCTGCATTCTCGGAGTGAAGGCGGATTCTCGGGTGGATTCTAGGACGAATGTTGCAGTGTAAACGGGCTGTTCCACACTGGACGGGCCAGAGAGCTTCTCCCGAGCAAGCTCTGAGCGCTTCTCGGCTGCCACAGTCACAGTTTCGGAGCTAGTCTCCATATGACGTAGATGCTTGGTTGGCTTGGAATGCTCCTTCCGAGTGGATTCCAGATGGTCAACTAATATCATTGAATGGACGCAGGCTCCGAGCGGTGTCGATGGTCTACACTACACAGACGACCAGGGTCTGCTGACTCGTCAGACCTCGCGGTATGACTTGGTGAACTGGATTGCTCCACCCGAGCGGGCTCCAACTGGCGACGGTTCCGGATATTTACCGGCTTGCAGTGTTCCTTCTAAGCATTTTTAAGTTGGTTGTCTGATCCCTGAGACGACGGTGTAGGATTTTTCCGCGTCGATTAAATAAACACTTTTTTTCTATTTCAAAATAATATTTTATTTCTGACCGACTCACTTAAACCGTTCTCAACAACATCTATCTCATAACTGAACTTTTCATTCAACCGCACCGTGAGTCAAATCTATCACCTCTCTCTTTCTTCCTTTTATTCATCACCCGTCTGTAGTATATATAGCGAAGTACAAAATAATTATCAACTCTTTATTTGAAAATTGAAGTGTAAAATTATTCAGTTTGAAATTGCTAATTTATTCTAGTGTATTTGCCAACAACGGAAGTCGATATAACGGATCAGTGAAATGACAGATGCGGCGAACAAGAAAAAATCTACGAAGCAAGCGAGACTTTAGGCTTCATTGGTTTTTCACTCACTCGTCCTTCTTTTGGCGAATTTTGCGACGAACGGACGTGCTCGTGCGGCACTCCGTAACCGCGGAAATTTCTGCGTATCGAATCGGATTTACGACAATGGCGTAGCCGGTAGAACGTGGTACTCCCTGGATTACGTAAGTATAGTGGATAGCTGGAGTTTTCATGAACGAAAAATTCTGCGGAATAACGTGAAGGAAAGTGTGTTCCAGTTAGTGCAAGGGAAAATGTGATCTTTAAAGTGCGAGAGAACGTCGAAAAGATACAGATGTGTTAGCCGGTGCGAGAGGACACCGTGCTAAATGTCATTATTTGCAAGTGCGAGAGGTCACTCAGCAAAAAAAAAACAGTTGTCGCCGGTGCGAGAGGACGCCGTGCCGGAAAAAGAAGTTGTTTCGCTGGTGCGAGAGGACACCGCAAAAAAAAAATGTATTAGCCTGTGCGTGTTGACGCCATGCAAAATGTAAGACTTTCGCAAATGCGAGAGGACATTCTGCGAAAAGAAAAGTATTTGCCGGTGCGAGTGGACGCTGTGCGGGAAGAGGCCGATTCGCAAATGCAAAAAAGGAGCCTGAAAAAACATTCGGAAGGAAACAAAAAAAATCGAACAGGAAAGTTTAAGAAAATGAAACGAATATTCAAATAGAATTGAGTTAAACTGAAGTTGGAGCATTGGTTGAAATTTGATTAAGCTTAAAGTAGTTTGGGATTGAACAGGATTGAATTTGAATTAGATTTGGAGTGGGTTAGAGTTCGAATTGGATTTGAATTCAATTTTAGATTGGATTTCAATCGGAGTTGGATTAAACTTGTACTAGATACATGTTGGATTTCATTTGGACTGTGATGGTCTAGATATGGAATTGGTTTTGAAATGGATTAGATTTGGATTGGATTCATATTGTTTATAAGTTGGATTGAGTTTGAATGGTATGTGGATTCGATTTAAATTTGAATTAAATTTCAAACTTGGATTAGAATTGTATTAGATATGGATATTATTAGGATTTGATTGAATTCGATATGGATTGAATTTGGATTAGGTTTTGAATTGCATTACATTTCAATTGGAATTGGACTGTATTATGATTGGATTTGAATTTCATCGGAATTAGATTGGATTTTAAATTAATTTTAACTAGTTTCTTATTACCTTGATCCGAAATGGATTTTATTTGATTTGGATGGACATTTGATTTTGATTATAAATTAGTTAGGCCCTAATGAAAAATCTATGTCAATTTATCTGTTTTAAATTTTGATGTGATATGAATTGAATTTTGATTGGATTTGAATTTGATTGAACATAACTCGTATTATTTTGGATTGGATTGGAATTGCATTTTGCTTTGATTTGGGATTCATTGGGATTCAACTGGCTTAGATTAAATGTTAATAAATTTGAATTGGTTTTCATTTGTATTGCATTTAAATTGGTTGTGGATTGAATTGAGAACGAAATCGTATTGGATTTTAATTGGGTTTATATTGAACTTTGATTTGGATAGAGCTTGGTATGAATTTATACTTTGATTCAATTCAAATCAACAATACATTTTTCTGATATTGCAATGGATTTGGATTAAACAAAATTCTAAATCGATTTTGGTTGATTCCATATTGGATATTGATTTGATTTGGATTGGTTTTAGATTGAATTCGAATTCGATTTGGATTGGATATGAATGTGATTAAGATTGCATTGGGATTAGAATTGAATAAGATTTGGATTGCTTATGTTTTGGGTTAGAATTGAATTCTGATTGGATTCCGATTTCATTGGTATTGGCTTGGATTTGGATTGACATTTGGTTTTGATTATGAATCGACAATGCCAGTTAGGCCCTAACAACAAAAAAAAATCGAACAGGAAAGTTTAAGAAAATGAAACGAATATTCAAATAGAATTGAGTTAAACTGAAGTTGGAGCATTGGTTGGAATTTGATTAAGCTTAAAGTAGTTTGGGATTGAACAGGATTGAATTTGAATTAGATTTGGAGTGGGTTAGAGTTCGAATTGGATTTGAATTCAATTTTAGATTGGATTTCAATCGGAGTTGGATTAAACTTGTACTAGATACATGTTGGATTTCATTTGAACTGTGATGGTCTAGATATGGAATTGGTTTTGAAATGGATTAGATTTGGATTGGGTTCATATAGTTTATAAGTTGGATTGAGTTTGAATGGTATGTGGATTCGATTTAAATTTGAATGAAATTTCAAACTTGGATTACAATTATATTAGATATGGATATTATTAGGATTTGATTGAATTCGATATGGATTGAATTTGGATTAGGTTTTGAATTGCATTACATTTCAATTGGAATTGGACTGTATTATGATTGGATTTGAATTTCATCGGAATTAGATTGGATTTTAAATTAATTTTAACTAGTTTCTTATTACCAATTGATTTGAGTTGGATCCGAAATGGATTTTATTTGATTTGGATTGGCTTTCGGTTAAATTTTGGTTAGACTGGGGTGGGTTTTATGTTAAATATTAATTTAATTTGGTTTCTAATTGGCTTCAAACTTAGATTGAATTTGTATTGGATTTGGATTGGACTTAGATATGGATGTGAATTAAATTTGACTTGGATTGGATTGAATTTAAATTAGAATTGAAATAAACTTGGATAAGTTTGATTAGATTTGGATTGAACATTAATTACGTTTGGATTGAATTAAAATTGGAAAAAAAAAATCGATAGGTTCCAGATAGGATTCGAATTGGAGTTTAATTAAATTAAGATTATTTTTAAATTGGATTTGTTTAGGACTAGATATGGAATGTGTTTGAATTGGATGTGGATGTGGCTTGAATTTGAACTGGGTTCATATTAAATATAAATTGTATTGAATTTGAGTTGGTTTTGTGATGTATTTGAATTTGAATTGGATTTTGATTGGACTTATGCTGGATATGTACATGATGCAGATTGGATTAAATTTGGAATAAACTCAAATTAAAGCTGGACTAGAATTAAATGGAATTATATTGGATGGAATTGGATTTGAACTGGTTATGGAATCAATTTGGATTGGATTTGGGTTGTTATGTTTAATACGAATTTCATTGGATTTGCTATGGATTTGCATTAAATAAAATTCTAAATCGATTTTGGTTGATTCCATACTGGATATTAATTTGATTTGGATTGGTTTTAGATTGAATTCAAATTGGATTTGGATTGGATATGAATGTGATTAAGATTACGTTGGGATCAGAATTGAATAAGATTTGGATTGCTTTTGTTTGGAGTTCGAATTGAATTCTGATTGGATTCCGATTTCATTGGTATTGGCTTGGATTTGGATTGACATTTGATTTTGATTATAAATCGACAATGTCAGTTAGGCCCTAATGAAAAATCTATGTCGATTTATCTGTTTTAAATTTTGATGTGATATGAATTGAATTTTGATTGGATTTGAATTGGATGGAACATAACTCGTATTATTTTGAATTGAAATCCAATATTTTTTCTCATCTTGTAATATAAGAAGAGTGGAGAAGGGGGATAATGTAGTATATATAGCGAAGTACAAAATAATTATCAACTCTTTATTTGAAAATTGAAGTGTAAAATTATTCAGTTTGAAATTGCTAATTTATTCTAGTGTATTTGCCAACAACGGAAGTCGATATAACGGATCAGTGAGATGACAGATGCGGCGAACAAGAAAAAATCTACGAAGCAAGCGAGACTTTAGGCTTCATTGGTTTTTCACTCACTCGTCCTTCTTTTGGCGAATTTTGCGACGAACGGACGTGCTCGTGCGGCACTCCGTAACCGCGGAAATTTCTGCGTATCGAATCGGATTTACGACACCGTCAACCATGTATCTTTCTTCCTCATCACCAGCGCACGCTCAGACTCAGAGCAGGATTTCGGATGCTTGCTTTCTGTGAATCGCCCGCGTTGGAATAGGATTTCCGTATGCATGCAATTTTTTGTGAATAGATACACCGAGAGAAACTATTTTGCTATTTCATAACTAAGCTTATTTTATTTTTTTTAATGTTATACGCTCTATCTCTACAGACGGTTCTATTCCAAACGCGTCGGATAACTCCTTGTGATCGCACTTTGATTAATGGTGAATCCGCGTTCTGCAAGAAGGTATCCAATCGCTGGCTGGTTGTATTACCTGGACGGATTCTGGTGAGCGGTGTCTCATCTCGAATACATCACCCGCTTTGGGTACAGTTCACTTCGACGGTTGGTGGTTGGTCGACAAGTCCTTTATTTCGGTGTTCACACATGAGTTTACCGACGGTGCCGATCGACTCTGACCGACGGGGTTGCTCGGATGGTCGTGTTGTAGACCAAGGGAACGATTTGTTGGGGCCTAACACCTCACTGATCAGCGATCTTCTCCTTGGTGCCATCGGCGGCGGAGGTACGTCGTCTCGTTAACCGCTGTGGAACCTCGACTATCAGGTATCAGGTATCAGAAGGCCGGCTCCAGAGGCACGTTATCCTCCATTTGGGACATTTGTGCCATCGCCAAAATAATAGCCTATTTCATCATCTACCTGAGGGAAAAGGAAGGAAATAAGGATAAGGATGGGGATAAGGACAGGTAGGGAAATAGGAAAAGTATCCTGGAAGAGGATACTAACGCATAAGCGTACCACAATGGGTTAAAACAGCGCCCTGAAAAGGGCACGCGGAAACGCAGTAGCGCAAAAACTAAACAGTAACGTATCAAATGATACGAAGTTCCATAATCGGATTCACAGCTATCACATGCAAATGAATCAGCTTGCTGAACATTCGCCATGTGATAGCTGAGTCGGAAGTGGCCAGTCAATGCTTTGACCAGAATGCTGCAATTCTGCTTCGACAGATTTGTAAGATACTTCGCCACCCTTGGAGATGGCTCAGTACAATACAATTTGGTCTGACGACATGACTCCAAACTATTCCAGTATTGTCTGTGTTGAGTAGCAGCCCAGGTGTGAATCTGAAGCTTTACCCAACACTTCGATATCGGAATAGCTGGCTCAGGGCCAATGAAGTCATGTGATGCTCCAGTGCGAGCTAACTCATCAGCCAATTCATTTCCAGCGATGGAAGAATGGCCAGGCACCCATTCAAGGTGAACAGCGTTTGCTGAATTCAGCTCCTCGATTTGAGTTCGACAAGCGATAACTATCTTCGACCTGGAGTTGGCCGCAGCAAGTGCTTTAATAGCAGCCTAGCTACATATCTGAACAGAAGTATATTACTTTGCCCATTACGTGCTGTATCACCGCACATAAGAGCAAAGATTTCGGCCTGAAAAACGATGCAGTGTCTACCAAGTGAGTAAGACAGATACAGCCTTAGCTCACGAGAATAAACACCAGCACCTGCTCGACCTTCGAGAAGGGAGCCATCAGTGTAACATACGATGCCGTCTGAAATACTTCCTTCCAGATATCCAGATGTCCACTCTTCCCGGGAAGGAAATTTCGTGGAAAATGTTCTATATGGAAAATTACAAGCAATTGTAAGATCACTTGGAACAAGGACAATTTTGTCCTAATTCACCAAAAGTGGAAACAACGAGGTGTGTGTTGATGTGCGGTTCACAGGAGTTTCCTCAAGTAGACCGAGTACCCGTAGACGGTAAGTGCAAGAAAGTGATTCTTGTTTGAGATGAATGTGTAGTGGAGCAACGTCAAAGAAAGCTTCGAGCGCTGCCGTGGGAGTTGAAGAGAATGCTCCAGACATCGCCATTAAGCACATCCTTTGGAGATGGCCTAATTTTGATTGGACCGTTCTCATTTCGCCCTTTTGCCACCACACAAGACATCCATAGGCCAATATTGGCCGAACAACAGTTGTGTAGATCCATTTGATAAACTTGGGTTTTAGACCCAAAGTTGTACCAAAGGTTTGCCGGCATTGCCCGAAGGTCATACAAGTCACATCGATTTCAGAATCAAAGAGACGCAAAGGTCGAGCGCCATTTCGGTTTCGCTTTTCCGTAAAAAGAACAATAGATGTTTTACTCAGATTAACCGAAATGCCATATTGGCGACACCAACCCTCAACTACCTGAAGGACGCTTTGCATCAGGTCGAAAAGGGTGGTGATACACATACCAACTAACAATGCTAGGTAGTCGTCGGCAAAACCATAAGTAGGAAAAACGCTATTTTCAAGTTTCCTCAATAGCGTATCTGCTACGAGATTCCACAAAAGCGGGGACAAGACTCCCCCTTGAGGGCATCCACAAACACTCAATTTCCTAATCCTTGCTAGGCGCAATGTCGAGAAGAGATATCGGTTTTGAGCATTTGATGAATCCAATTGGAAATCATTGGAGATATACCATGACTCCGTGCGGTTTCCAATATGGTATCGAAAGGCACATTGTCAAAGGCACCCTCGATATCTAAGAAAACACCCAAACAAGATTGCTTTTGAGCGAATGCCTTCCCGATATCGTAAACAACCTTGTGTAAAAAAGTCACAGTGGACTTACCAGATTGGTAGGCATGTTGGTTCACATGAAGAGGCACGTTGGCCAGATAAACACCACGGATGTGATGATCGACAATGCGTTCTAAGTATTTCAGAAGAAAAGAGGTCAAACTAATAGGTCTGAAACTCTTTGCTTCTTCATACGACGCACGACCCACTTTCGGAATAAACTTCACAGTAATATTCCGCCAGGATTTAGGAATATACCCTGTAGCAAAACTGCAAACAAGTATTTTTTCAAAACATGTTTGAAATGATCAAATCCCTTCTGAAGCAAAATAGGATAAATCCCATCTGCCCCAGGAGATTTGAAAGGAACAAAGCACTCAATCGATTCTATAGTTACAATACTCTGAACCGAAGCCGCTGTGGAACCTCGACTGGTCGCCTCGATGAAGCAGGAGCGGTTCCGCTACCACTAATACCTCCACGATCAGCAGAAGGCTTCATTTGATACGGGTCGTCTCTTATCGCTGGTTTTGCCAAGGGTGCAAAGATGTCACCCTTGATGCTCGTCGTACACTGACCGACAGGATTCCTCGACTGGCCGCCTCAATGACCAGCAGGACGCTTCGCCAGACCGACTGACTCGTCGATCGGCGGGATTCCTTCGACGGTCGAGGACTGGTCAAGGGTGTTGTTTCAGGGAGTCTTAGGAAAGCTCCCCCTGAGCTAGGCGGCAGTTACAAGTGAAAGAACATGTTTCCTTTAAAAGAATGAAGAACTCACTGTTGGCTTAGATTACTCGTTTTCGACGATTTGTCCTTTCGTCGTTTTGGCATTCGACGTTTTGTCTTTAGATGTTTTGTCACCCATTTAAGTCTAAATACCCACAAAGTTTCATTCGATTCTGATAGGGTGATGCCAAATTTTTCAATATATAAATGGAAGTGTAATGAAAGCATTAGTTGAAATAACAGGAATCTTGTGTTGGGCACAATCTTTTTTCCGCCATAACTTAGTGATATTTTGTTTGAATAAGTTGTAAGAGAAAAATGTCCAAAAATAAGACTAGCTGCTCAAAAGTTCCGGCACCGTATTTTTTGATCAGAGTATTGTAATGAATTTCTTAAAACTAACTACTTTTTACGAAACTGTTTTCTTATAACATACTACCAAGAAGTTTTTCATGCTTTGTCAATGCAAAAATTGACAATGCATGAATTTGTTTGACAATATCGTACCTGTAAAAACCTGAGTTTTGAACAAAAACAAATCCTTCAATTTCAAGTTCGTACAAAAAATCACTATTTTGATGCATTTTAACACATCGTCGATCGCGCTGTTTTATTTTGTACAACACGTTGGAAAAATCTCGCTTTTTGTACTCAGCATTAGCGTGGTGCTGGTGGGGGTGGTCAACCACCCGAGTTACGGAAGGTTAAGAAATAGAATACTGATATTGACTGTTCGCTAAAGAATTTGTTTTAAGTTTCCCCGGGGAACTAAACAAAGAAGAAATGGAAAGATTACAAAAAAATGTTTTCAAACTATTTGATTATTTTGCAGTCTTCGACAAACCAGTTGATCCATTGATATCTAAGTAAGTATTTTTTTGCCTTTCTCGTACACTAAGTGTACTGGAAAGGCTATATGTTCACTCCAAAAATGACTTTTTGATAGAAGGCCCGGAGGGTCGAGTCACATATACCAATCGACTCAGCTCGACGAATTGAGGTGATGTCTGTGTGTGTGTATGTGTGTGTGTATGTGTGTGTACAAATAAACTCACATCAGTTTTTGGCAGTAAACTTCAACCGATTTTAATGACCGACGGTTCATTCGACGCGGCATCTGGCCCCATTGTTTCCTATTGAAAATGGTTCGGATCGGTCCAGCCGTTCCGGAGTTATTGCCATTTAGGTGTTCCGGATCGGTACCCCTGGAACAGACATGGGCAAAACACCAAACCGTGCCGCACCGGTGGCGTGTTTGCCCGTAAACACACCACCGTGTGTGTTCATATCACCACCTTCGTTCAGCTTCTACTGATGAACACGCAGTGCGACTGGCGAAACACTCGTGTCGGTGTTATAACTCGAGCCTCAGTTTCGGCTCCGTGTTTCAGTTCTGGTTGGGCACGGAGGCCGAGTGTTTCCGATTGTATGAAACACCAAAGCAGTGAGCTCGGCCACAGTGCGTGGTAGCTTGGCTGCATCAGAGCCACTGAGTCAGAAGGGACGAGAAAGACACAAAAGGAGCCGCCAAGTACTTCACTCTCGTCGTCGACCAACAGCATTTGCAAATGAACGGCACCGAGCGCTTGAACTCGCACGAGTGTTTTGCATATTCGGAAAAACTCGGGCTCCGTGTTACCCGAAGCGTCAAACACCGTGCCCAGTGCCTGAGCACCGCCACCGACACCGGTGTTGAGCCAGACACGGTGCGTGTTCGTTCTGAAACACGGAGAGCTAGGTGGTGGCTTGGCACCCACGGTGGTGTGTTTGAGCATCGACTCCTCGTGCAGTGCAGTGTTTGGATATGTCTGCCCTGGAAGGGGCCAGACATGAAAATGCACCAAACCCATGCATGCGACCCATCAAACCACGGCTGATGAACGATAAGCAGGAAAATAATCTCAGACCATATCTGAACCGGTAGTGTTCCGGAACCGGTTCTGGGTGTCCCGCCGGAAGTGGCCAAATATCAAATTGAACATAACCCATGCATGCGACACATCAAACAGCGGCATTTTCGATAACCTGATGAACGGTTAACAGGAAAACATAATCAGACCATATCTGAACCGGTAGTGTTCCGAAACCTGTTCCGGATGTTCCGCCGGAAGTGGCCAAATATAAACGAGTACCAAACCGATGCATGCGACACATCAAACAGCGGCATTTTCGATAACCTGATGAACGGTTAGCAGGAAAACAGTATCAGACCATATCTAAAACGGTAGTTGTCCAGAACCAGTTCCGGGGGTCCCGACGGATGTGGCCAAATATAAAAGAGTACCAAACCCATGCATGCGATACAACAAATAATGGCTATTCTGATAACCTGATGACTGGTTTTCAAGGAAATAGGTTAGGATTACATTAGGGACAGCCGCTAGTGCCGTAACCAGTTCCGGGTGTCCCTCCAAAAGCGGCCAAATATAAAATTGAACTGAACCTCTGTATGCGACACAGAAAAGCTCGTATTTTTTGATAACCTTATGAACGTTAGCAAGCAGACAGATTCAGACTGGTAAAAAAATGTTTTACGCATATGGTCAAATCTCAACCGTTACGTAGTAATTGAACTTTACATGTTTTTGACTTTGCTTGCCTCAAACTGGCTATAACTTGAAAATGGTCAAACTTATCGCATTTGAAAGATTATTAAATTTGCTACCAAAAAAGATCTTGGAATCGATTGGTTTAGTTAGATAACTAAAGCAAAAAAGCTCGAAAGTAGTGTTTTGCCTTTCTCGTACACTTAGTGTACTAAAAAACTATATGTTCACTCAAAAAACGATTTTTCGAAAAAAGGCTCGGAGGATCAAGTCGCATATACCAATCAACTCAGTTCAACGATTTGAGATTATTTGTTGGGTTTAATCACCGTTCACAAAAAAAAATATAGAATTGAGAATATATCTGTATGTGTGTATGTGCGCAAAATAAGTTCACTCACTTCTAAGACACTTCCCATTGGTCGATTTTTCGGATTATAGCTTGAATCGAACCGGAATTGTTTGCTATCAAAAATGGTCCAGATCGGCCAAGGCGTTCCGGAGTTATGGCCATTTCAGTGATCCGAACCAGCACCGGTAGAACTAGCCGTATATAAAACTGAACTAGCCCCATCATGCGATACATCAAACTGTGGCGAATTTTGTAACTTTTATTTAGCATGGTTGACTAGTTTTGTGCGGAAATCAACATTGGAGACCAGAAACGATGTCGGCCCAAAATTCAAGATGGCAGCCAAATGTTCAAGGTGGCGGCTCAAAATTCAAGATAGCGGCTGTTTAATAGAGATTTAGGCTCTTAAAGCATGCTATATGAGAATATTTGATATGGGGAAGATGTCTGGACTAGAAATGGCGACTAGAATATCCAAGTTTGCTTTCTGAAATCAAAAATGGTGGCTTAAAATTCAAGATGGCGTCTGTTTAATGAAGTTTTAGGATTCAAAACCATGCAATATGAGTACATTTAGTATGAGGAAGATGTCTGGAGTCCAAAAAAGCCGACCAGAAAATCCAAGATGGCGATCAAAATTTTAAGATGGCGGCTTTTTAATGGAGTTTTAGGTTCTAAAACCATGCAATATTGGTATATTTGATATGGGGAAGACTTCCAGAGTCCAAAATGGCTATCAGGATATCCAAGATGGCGATCAAAAATTCAAAATCGGCTCCGAATTCAAAATCGCGGCAGTTTAATGGAGTTTTAGGGCCTGAAACAATTGTAGCATCCAGCATAGCAACAGTACACACAGTATCATATAATGTCCAATTCTTTACAACATGTTTCAAGAGTCAAACTTTCCCACAGTTCTTAAACCCATATGGAAACACTTTTTACAAAACACAGATGCCAGCATTTCGAACCATAAGTTCTCACAACTGACTTCATGAAATTAGCTGTTGACCACTTAGTTACACAAATGTCAATCAGCACTCCGATATTAATTATTGCTTACGATTCTCAAATAACCCAGAACGACGACCCACGTCGTCGTCATCTCAAATACAAAATTACAACTTCTCACATGGTATGCCGTAACCGACCGTAATCCGACTCTCGCTTTACCATGACACATTTGTCCCATACAAGGTACTTGAACTCAGGCTATAGCTTATGCGCACGCATCAAATTACTGGACTGAGTTCAAGTGCACCACACTCAAGCATTGGTGCTTTACTCACACATGCTCACACTCTGTTGGGTTTACAACGTAACTATCTTTCTCTCTCTTTTAAATCCTTTATTGAACCCTGATTGGTTTAACCCAATCGATGGACAACTCCAGACACCTCCCATTAACATAATAATATTGAATAAGGAAAAAGAAGAAGTGTTAGAACTAAGTTAGCTGTAAGTTTGAATTCTGAAATAAAATCAATGAAGTAACAATCATCATCGTGAGTGGTTGATTGTCAGAGTAATACCACATCCCAAGAACAGTCCTTACTTAAGTTTTATTCTACATGGCTGACCGCGCCAAGTGGCCGGCTTGCAAAACCGCCTTCTCCACGAGTGTGTGAAAAAAAAGTGCAAAGTGCAGTTGCAATCGTGAAAATATACCAAACACAATGGGGTTAAATAAGTCTAAAGTGCAAAATACAGGAGATCCCCAGGTTCAAATTTTGAACCAGTTGCAATTGCACGAAGAATATCATTCAGATCATGATATAAAGTTAAATATCATTATAGTGTTGGTGAGCATACAATTAATAATTACACTATACCGAATTTACAATGAGAACGCTAAGAAAAGAGCGTTAAAGGCGGCGAAATCTATCGCCAATATTGCAAACGCGTAGTGGCTTAGCTTCAAGTTTTAAGACTCAAATACGACCACGAGTGATTAGTGAATGAGCATCGTTAAAGTAAAATCAAGAACAACTTAAATCTAGACAAACATTTCAAAAGAACGTTATCAAAATACATGGCAGCTACCTCGCCTGTTATCAAAGAGGTAAACAGTGCTAAAGACAAAATAAAAATATAATAAATCAACGGTAGGCGAGACCACTGTCGACAGGAGTCGACAGGCGGGTTTAACGGAGCGTTGCAACAAGACGCTGGGCATCAGATGACTGGGAAAGGAGAACCAGCTACTATGGAGCCGTATTCTAAGGTACAGATTTAAATATATTTTTTATTTAACTTCTCGTTATTTTTGCATAATGTATAAATGAGTGATTTTGAATCAGAAATTGAAGTGCTTGTTAAACAATTAACTAGAATTAACGTCAACCTAAAAAAATCACCTTTTAGGCAATACCGGAGAAGCACTATTGTAGAAAAGTTATATAAAACAACATTGATCTATAATGAAATTAAATATAAACTTGAATTATACGAAAGTGATCTTATACTGAATAGATTAGAATTTTTCATAAAATTAACTCGTCTCACCTATGCTGAAATAACAACTGCTCTACAAACTAAATTAAAGGATTGTCCGAAAATAGTACCTTTGAAATCTGTGGTTTACGCTGTTATATTCAACAACTCATTAAAAAGGTGTATAAAACGTGTGGCAATAACGATGGCGGCGTTTGATATTAAAACAGCTACTTCCATTGTACAAATGTACGATGGAACGCCCGAGAATCTAGATGCATTTGTTGATGCAGCAACTTTATTGAAGGATTATGTTGCTGCTGATCAAGTGGCAACAGCAGTAAGATTTTTAAAAACCAGACTGACTGGAAAAGCCAGATTAGGCTTGGCGGAAAATTTTAACACAATAGATGCTCTTATCGATGATGTCAAACAAAGATGCTCAGAACAAATTACACCTGCAAACATAATCGCAGAATTAAAAACAACAAAACAAAAAGGGGACACAAATAATTTTTGTGACGAAATAGACAAACTAACCAACAAGTTGAAAAGCATTTACGTTGGACAAGGCATCCCGGATGGGGTGGCTAAGACCATGGCCACGAAAGCTGGAGTAGATGCCTTAATTAATGGCACCACCAGCTATGAAACAAAAATTATCTTAAAAGCCGGAACCTTCTCCAATATCAATGAAGCTGTGCAGAAAGTACAAGAAAACGCTACTGCAACAGCAGCCAATCAACAGAACTCTTCACAAATTATGACTTATGGTACACATAAGCATAATAATCATACCAGAAATAATCGGGGTCGACGTGAAGGGAACCAAAATGCACAAAGGCATACTTATCACAGGTATCAAAGGCGTTTTTTAAATCGAACCCCTCAAAATTACGGGTTTAATCGAGGTGGTCGGCGAGACCAACGACCTCGACAAATGTTTGTAACAAATGCTGAACAAATTCACCCTATGCCACAAAACATGCCATGTATGCAAAATCTACCTCAACAAATTCCGATTCCGACAGCAGGGCAACCTCAAAATGTAAATTTTTTAGGCCAGGCGAACCAGGGTCCATCCCCTCAACAACAATTCATTCGATAAATTTAAATGCTGTAAATTTCGTAACCTTATATGTTGGAATGACAAACAGTAAGTGTACATTTATTTTAGATAGCGGAGCTGATGTATCTCTGTTTAAAGTTACAAAAGTTCCCGCAATGCAAATAGTAGATTTTAACAAGAAACTTAGAATAACAGGTGTTACGGAAGGAGTGACGGAAACTATTGCCGAAGCTCAAACTTCTGTAACATTCGACAATAACCTTAAATTAGTTCATTCTTTTCAGTTAGTTAGTGAAAATTTCCCTATACCCACAGATGGTATACTTGGGAGTGACTTCTTAATCAAGTTCAGGTGCACCATCGACTATGATAATTGGCTTTTAAATTTTAATTTTCAAAATCATTCAATATGCATACCTATTGAAGATAGTATTAATGATAGTATAATTTTACCACCAAGATGCGAGGTGATTAGAAGATTACCAAATTTTAGTGTGAATGAAGATTCAATT
The DNA here is from genome assembly GCF_035046485.1 of Aedes albopictus. Classification (NCBI taxonomy): domain Eukaryota; kingdom Metazoa; phylum Arthropoda; class Insecta; order Diptera; family Culicidae; genus Aedes; species Aedes albopictus. Next base: position 96,461,844 of record NC_085137.1, on the reverse strand, counting down.
GTGCTCTCACAAGAAATACTTCCAGGTGTTTTTTGTGGTAACACTATTGTCTCATCAGATTCACCATATATAAAATTCGTTAACACAACGCAATCACATGCCACTATTTCAAACTTTATTCCTAAATGTGAACTGCTAAATGATTATATTAAGATCAATCAACCATCAAAAAGTTTAACTTCGAAAAAGGAAAGAATTCAAAATATCCTTTCGAAAATCAATTTTAATGAAATTCCTTCATATGTTCACTTCTCGTTAAAAAAATTGATTGAAAAATATTCTGATATTTTCAGTTTAGAGAACGAAAAGTTATCTCACAATAATTTTTATTCTCAAAATATTCTTCTAAATGACCAGGTACCAGTCTGTATTCCAAATTACAAAACCATTCACTCACAAGGAGATGAAATGACAAAACAAATTCAAAAACTTTTGGACGATGATATAATCGAACCATCAGTTTCTTCGTACAATTCGCCAATTCTCTTGGTACCAAAGAAAGCTGGCAATAATTCAAAAAACAGGAGATTAGTTGTCGACTTCCGACAATTAAATAAAAAAGTTTTGGCAGACAAATTTCCTTTGCCACGTATTGACATAATTTAAGATCAATTAGGGAGAGCAAAGTACTTCAGTACGCTTGATCTAATGTCTGGTTTTCACCAGATACCATTAGACCAGGAGTCTAGAAAGTACACAGCCTTTTCAGCCCCTAATGGTCATTTTCATTTTAAAAGATTGCCCTTCGGTTTAAACATATCACCCAATAGTTTTCAGCGAATGATGACTATTGCTATGGCAGGATTAAATCCTGAATGTGCATTCATTTATATCGATGACATAATCGTCATCGGCTGCTCGGAAAATCATCATTTTCAAAATTTAACTACGGTGTTTGAGCGTTTGAGGCATTATAACCTCAAATTAAATCCTGCAAAATGCAAATTTTTCTCAAATGAAGTGACATTTCTTGGTCACAAGGTCACGGATAGAGGCATCCTTCCAGACGATTCTAAGCCTTGAAAAACTATCCCAAACCTAACAATGTTGACGAAGTACGTAGATTTGTTGCATTTTGCAACTACTACCGAAAATTCGTACCAAATTTTGCGGAAATAGCTCGACCATTAAATGCATTGCTTAAAAAAGGAGTGCAGTTTCAATGGACAGATAGTCAGGAACAAAGTTTTCAACAATTAAAACAAGCCTTGATGGAACCATATATTCTGAGATACCCTGATTTTTCACGGGAATTTATTTTAACCACAGATGCATCAAACTATGCATGTGGAGCAGTTCTTTCTCAGCGTTATGCTGAAGGAGATTTCCCAATAGCTTTTGCGAGTAGAAGCTTTACGCAAGGCGAACGTAATAAGCCTATCATTGAAAAAGAATTAGCAGCAATTCATTGGGCTGTTAATTATTTTTAATCGTATTTATATGGTCGAAGAATCACAATTAAAACGGATCACAGACCATTAGTATATTTATTTAACATGAAAAAGCTAACATCGAAATTAACGTTGATGAGGCTTGATTTGGAAGAATATAATTTTAACATTGAATTTCTTGCTGGAAAATCTAATGTTTGCGCAGATGCATTGTCGCGTATCCCATTGAACTCGGATGACCTTAAATCTTTATCTGTTCTAGTGGTTAACACTAGAGCAATGACTAGAAAAAAATTAAACGATACAACTAAATTCGATGATTCGCAGTTAGCAGACAGTGAGACTGATCACCTCACGGCTTGGCAAACTGAGAATCCATCGGAAGTTAGAAAATATCTGAAAGTTGGATGTGAAGTGCACCACAGCCAACTGAAAGTTAAATTATTTAATAATAACTATAATAAGATGCTTCATACAATTACAATTCAACTATCTGGCGAAAACACAAATGGAAGTCAAGCATTAGAGCTTGCACTTTTAGAACTTGGAAAAATACTGAATCATTATAAAAGAACCATGGTCGCCATCTCTTTGCAAGATGAGCTATTCAAATCATTCGCTAGCGAAACTGTTAAGGAAATCGCAAATAGAGCCATTTCCAATTACCAGCTGGTACTGTATAATCCTCCAAAATTTATACAGAATATTGATAAAATCAATGAAATTTTAGTTAATAACCACATGACACCTACGGGAGGTCATATCGGCCAACATAAACTATATTTAAAATTAAGAGAAAAATTTACATGGAATAATATGAAATCAGATATTAGGAATTTTATTAAAAATTGCGAGAAATGCAAAGTTAATAAAGTTTATCGACACACCAAGGAACCCGTAGTTATTACATCAACGGCATATAAACCATTCGAGGTTATATCAGTTGACACTGTGGGACCGTTTAGTAGAACCGCAAATGGTAATAGATATATTCTAAGCATACAATGTAATCTTTCGAAATATGTTGTATTGGTACCAGTTCCAACAAAGGAAGCCACTATAATGGCAAAAGCTTTAGTGGAAAACTTCATTTTAGTTTACGGAAATTTTTTAAATCTACAATCTGATCAAGGAACAGAATTCAACAACGAAGTCTTCGAGCAAATATGCAAGCTATTAGAAGTCAAACAAATAATGTCTACCGCCTATCATCCACAGACGATTGGAGCCTTGGAGAGGAATCACAGATGTTTGAATGAATATCTGAGATCCTTCACCAATGCTCACCATTCAGACTGGGATGATTGGATAAAATTCTATGCGTTTTCATACAACACCTCTCCTAACACTGAAACTGGTTACACACCCTATGAACTCGTTTTTGGCCGAAAGGCAACACTACCACATGATTCACAGGATAACGTTTCGACAATTCAACCAATTTATAATATCGATCAATATTACCAAGAACTACGTTTTAAATTACAAACACCGAATTCCATTGCTAGAAATAACCTAATGCAGCAAAAAGAAAAACGTCAAGAAGTATGTAATAGAAACACGAACAAAATTGAGTTAAAATCAGGAGATTTAGTATATTTATCCAACGAAAATCGCAAAAAACTAGATCCTTTTTATATATGTCCATTTACAATTATCAAAACAAACGATGCAAATTGTACAATAAAACACAACAAAACCCAAAAAGAATCAATCGTTCATAAAAACAGAATTATAAAACCATAAGCACATATGATCAAACATAAACCTTATTAGATTACATAATCAAAATATATTAATAACCAAAACATTGTAATACACGAGGTACTTGGAGATTGTTTTTAACGAATGACTCTACTTCATTACGCCATTCTCCCAAAGGGGGAAGGTGTAGCATCCAGCATAGCAACAGTACACACAGTATCATATAATGTCCAATTCTTTACAACATGTTTCAAGAGTCAAACTTTCCCACAGTTCTTAAACCCATATGGAAACACTTTTTACAAAACACAGATGCCAGCATTTCGAACCATAAGTTCTCACAACTGACTTCATGAAATTAGCTGTTGACCACTTAGTTCCACAAATGTCAATCAGCACTCCGATATTAATTATTGCTTACGATTCTCAAATAACCCAGAACGACGACCCACGTCGTCGTCATCTCAAATACAAAATTACAACTTCTCACATGGTATGCCGTAACCGACCGTAATCCGACTCCCGCTTTACCATGACACATTTGTCCCATACAAGGTACTTGAACTCAGGCTATAGCTTATGCGCACGCATCAAATTACTGGACTGAGTTCAAGTGCACCACACTCAAGCATTGGTGCTTTACTCACACATGCTCACACTCTGTTGGGTTTACAACGTAACTATCTTTCTCTCTCTTTTAAATCCTTTATTGAACCCTGATTGGTTTAACCCAATCGATGGACAACTCCAGGCACCTCCCATTAACATAATAATATTGAATAAGGAAAAAGAAGAAGTGTTAGAACTAAGTTAGCTGTAAGTTTGAATTCTGAAATAAAATCAATGAAGTAACAATCATCATCGTGAGTGGTTGATTGTCAGAGTAATACCACATCCCAAGAACAGTCCTTACTTAAGTTTTATTCTACACAATGCATTATTGGTATATTTGGTATGGGGATGGTATGGCGACTAGAATGTCCAAGATGGTGGTCCAAATTCAAGATGGCGGCTGTTTAATGAAATATATTTTTCGTAGGGAAGATGCCTGGACGCCAAAAATGGCGACCAGAACATCCAAGAAGGCAATTTTTAATCCTAAATGGCGGCTTCAAACTCAAGATAGCGTCTTTTTCTTAAGAGTTTGAGGCTCAAACATTAAAAGTCAGATAAACGATATGATTTCTGGTATCATGAAATGGATTTCTGTTAATTATAAGAAAGTGCGATATACATCAACATTTCGCTTGTGTTTTATTGAAATTGGGTTTCGAAGGCACGAGAAAGGCGCCATCACCGCTAGGTGGATTAATTAGGGTTTTTTACTTCAATTTTTATAGGGTGACAGAGGGTATTATTGCCAGGTTTGTTCTCTTCGTCATGGGGTTTTCTTCTCGGCCAAATTACCTAAAACTTGACCATATAATTCAGCTTGGTTGGGAAGGATTTGGGGCCAACTCTGGGTCCAACAGGTTTAAAAAAAAACCAATGACGAAGAGAACAAAACTGCCGAAAATACGTAAGTTCCCCTATATCTAAACAATCTAAACAGTTGATTATTTTTATTTTTTGTTTAAAAATTATAACGCAAGTGAATGATTTAGAATGTAACATTCTAGGCAACACATAATTCTATGGCTTTTTTAGAGAAACTTGCATGAAAAACATCAGTTAGGACAAGATTTTGTTCACTGGTCGATACAACACAGTACAACTTAGCACAAAAAATATGCTCAAAAACAGAAGCAAAATTATGCGTAACATGTGAAAATTTATTATCAATTTACTGATACAATCAGTTCTAGTAGGTTCTAGACACACTTTTCTGCAACATCCTGACACCAGTTGAAAAACAAAAATAATTTCAATCGTGCAAAAATCTGAACGTGAGTACTAAATTAAATTAATCACTTATCACATGCTACGTTAGATTTGGTCCAGCATCTGTGGGAGCTCCGGTGACAACGAAGCAGAATACGCTGTAGATAGATACGTGAACGGATCTATATATTTTGACTGCACAATAGTAGTGGTGCCAGTCATCATCAAGCCCCGTTTGGATGGTGGGGCGCTACTTCTACTGTGTATGCAAGTTTGGATACTTGACACTCCAACTCTACGTACAAGTGGCCCGTATTCAAGTGAAGTATAAAAATTTAAAACTTGAAATGAACAGTCAGGAATCTACACACGTTGTTCTGCAGTATGAATTCATCCAAAGCTAGTAGAACCTGACGATCGATTTCTGTCACCTGTCAACCAAATGTCCAGTGTTTCATTGCTCGATTCGAAACTTTCTCACTGGTCGCTTAATTGAAGTAGAATTCAACCTCCCCAGGTAGATATTCCAATAAATTGAAGAACAATGTATACATAAAGTTCGAGACCTGTTTGTACCATCTTTATATCGAATCAAAACTTTCCAACGATTGAACAAACTGACAATCATTTGTTATTGAATTATCTACAGATTTCCAAACCGTGATTTCGAGCAGCCCGAAGAATACCGGAGAACTTTCCAGAAGAAAGGTCTCGTCTCGTTCCACCCACATCCTCAAGTTCATACAGGTATGTATGCAGCAAGCAACATGGTAGGTACGACCAAGATGAAGATGGCACGTGTTTCAGTTCCACTCAAAATCGGACCCACAACTTACGGTAGCCAGCCACACACACGATTCGATGGCCAAATCTCGCCGCCCAAACGTTCCGTTTCCCACAGATTCGAAGAATTCTGAGGGTTGGAGACGATGGTTTATCGAAGTGTAAAATTGGAAAAGTACGGGGCTTAAGTTTATTATCGAGTTATTTTATGTTGGGCATACAATTCCATACCTGTGGGTAAGGGGCGAGCACATGAGGCTACATTGCTTTGTCGAGCCCCTTTCCAATGTGTGCTCCAGTTTAATTGGCAATTTGATCAATATTTCCCTTTCGGATTAGGACACCGGCAACGTGATACGGCAAAAAGCTATTAACCAGGCTGGGTCAACTGATAGCAGCACGGCGCTAATAGCACGTTAACCATTTTCCATTCACCTGAATGGATCAAACGATTCCCAAATCAACGGAATGAATAATATATAAATTGGAAAATAATTTATTGCTTTCCGCCGATCGATTCGAGTTTTGCCTCGTTGTCCTGCTGCATTATGATTCCTCCACCGGCTTTCATCGTTCGATATCGTATCACCGTACCAGCATAAATGTTTGCTTGTGGCGGACGCGGAGTGAGGTACAGCTAGCTTGTTTGGGAAAAAAACTGTTGATAAAAAAGACGGAGGGATGATCCTCCAAATTGGGTAGGAGCGGTTTTGTGCTCGCACCACGACCATAAAACTTGCGATGGATAAATAGCTTGTATCGATAAATAATAATCCTTTCTCGTGTTTGGTGCCCTCCTCCGGCTAAGGTATGGGTCGTGTGTTTCTTTTACAGTAAAACCTCCATGAGTCGATATTGAAGGGACCATCGACTCAAGGAAATATCGAGTAGTGGAACAAAAATCCTCTAAGAAGCTTCTTGGAGGGACCATCATAGTAACCCAGAAATTATTTTTCAGTATGGAAAAAATTACCTCCATGAGTCGATATCGAGTCAAGGAACATCGACTCATGGAAGTTCGACTGTATGATAGTTGAAGGAAGGGGCTTGACATACTGCTAGGGATTGGTAGTGTGTGCTGTAGGAGTACTGGAACGAATCTATCTATTTACTGTTACTGAAGAATTTACGGTTCCCAATCACATTTACATTACAGTCAATGTATAGAGCAAGCTTAAACGACGGTGTGAGTTAGTAGAAATTTTCTTATAAAATAATCAAATATATGATGATTAACCTGGGCTTGTTAGGGGAATATCTGTAAATAGAAGAAAAACTCGTTAAGCACTGTTCCTTTGAATTCCACTAAGAATTTGCATCCTTTGACAGATACGTATTTCGACCTCAACTGTAAGGTCGTCTTCAGTGTCTTGTACTTGACTCGAGTCAAGTACAAGACACTGAAGACGACCTTACAGTTGAGGTCGAAATACGTATCTGTCAAAGGATGCAAATTCTTAGTGGAATTCAAAGGAACAGTACTTAACGCGATTTTCTTTTATTTAATCAAATATAATTTATTTGAACCAATTCGTATTCTAATCAGTATTGTAGAGTGGACCTGGAGTGATGGTTAAAGCCCATGACCATCACTTCAGAGGACAGCTGGGATCGAATCCCACTTCCAGCTTTATCGCAAAATGTGTAATTTGTTTTCCCGATCTGGCTAGATAGCTGTGTAGCGTCGGTAGCGGTAAGTTCAACTGGTCAAGAATAACACTACGGACCGCCTGTTTCAGTGATAGGAGTGCACTAATCAGGTGACCCCTAATTCATTGTATTGTGTGGCTTTTAGGCCTGTCCGGTTTTCAAAAATGTTCTCTGATTCTCAAGTCCACCCCCATATTTTGATTGGCATCCTAAAAGAAGTAACTGGTCAAAATTTCAGCCAAATCCGTTGAAATTAAGAGGTGCATCAAATCAATTTTGTGTTTTTCGACTATTTTTGAACTTCGAAAAATCATAACTACACTAAAACATGTCAAAACTTAATTCTTTCGGCAGAAATTGAAAGCTATACTTGTTTGCTACAACTTCTCCGAACAACGTGTGCCAATAAAATTGAAGGAAACATGTGTAATTATCACATTTGTAATCAGAAAAACCTTAAAAAGTTGATTTTTTGATAGATTTCGTTCTGGAACACCCTAATATACTTAATAAGTTGGATTTTTCAAAACGGCATCATGTTCTCCAATGTTATTTGGTTATTTGCTTCTTTGACACCAATGCTGTAGGAGTTGAGCAAAAATTACTAAAATTCGTGAAAGTCAAATGTGGCCTAAAAACTAGCTTTTTGGAGGCAATCACGTTGTAGCGCAAAATTGTACTGAACGTAGTAGCTTTGCTTCCTAGTAGTTTGCCTTGGCTACCCCCTACCACGGGTGATAACAAACAAGCGCGATGACAGGTGTTGGCTATCATATCAGTGCTGACGCGATGCCACTTTTTGCGCGCCAAAGCGTGATAGCATCCGAAAAGCTAGTTTTTCGGCCACATTTGGCTTTCACGAATTTTAGTAATTTTTGCTTTGCTCCTACAGCATTGGTGCCAAAGAAGCAAATAACTAAAAAACATTGGAGAATATGATGCCGTTTTGAAAAATCCAACTTATTACGTATATTAGGGTATTCCAGAACAAAATCTATCAAAAAATCCACTTTTTAAAGTTTTTCTGATTACAAATGTGATAATTACACATGTTTCCTTCAATTTTATTGGCACACGTTGTTCGGAGAAGTTGTAGCAAACAAGTATAGCTTTCAATTTCTGCCGAAAGAATTAAGTTTTGACATGTTTTAGTGTAGTTATGATTTTTTGAAGTTCAAAAATAGTCGAAAAACACAAAATTGATTTGATGCACCTCTTAATTTTAATGGATTTGGCTGAAATTTTGACCAGTTACTTCTTTTAGGATGCCAATCAAAATATGGGGGTGGACTTGAGAATCAGAGAACATTTTTGAAAAGCTGAACAGGCCTAGGCTTTATGCTTGCCGTGCCAAGCAATGAATGGTTAGGAGGGCTCAATAAAACCTAATTTCAACCGAAGCCTGTAGAGTACCAGGACACCCTCCACCCACAGTATTTTAACCTAACTGTGTTGTGTCTCCAAGCTGATTGTACTTCATAAGTCTCATATTTGAGGCTGAATGAAGGCGGGATTATGAAGATGTCATTGATAGTTCAAATTTACACCTATATGGTTTCGTATGGTTTCGCATTTTGCGATTTACTAGTGTATTCTGTGCATTCTCGTCTTTGACGCATTCAAATCGACATCAATATGGTTTTTGTTGCTGTTTGTTTTTTTTTTTTGCTCTGAAGTTTAATCTTACCTAGTTTGGGTAGTGGCTACGGTAAGGAAAGCTCAGATCAATTTTCAGCATAAAAGAACAGTAACGATCAAGCCTTATAGACTTATGCAATATGGTACAACCCAAATGACCTTAGTCCAAAAACCTTACTTTCGTAAGGAGAATTTCTATCTAGAAAACCTTGTGAGCCCAATGTTTACTACTTTCTGTAAAAATGAAATGGAAAGTTCGCGTGTCATGCCTCGAGCATGTGTGCTTGCCAACAACGCAATGGCTGCTACACTCATCTCTGAACTAAAAACTAGATATGTATGTCCCATTCCAATAGATGTTTCTGATGGAAACCACAACAGGAAATACGTCCATTGTTCGGTTTATTTACCGCATGATGAACCATCGCCTACGAATGCTTTCAAGCAAGCCATCGCATACTGCACTTCAAAAGGCCTTCCTCTAATTGTTGGCAGAGATGCTGATGCTCATCATATCATCTGGGGCAGCTCAGATATTAACTTGAGAGGCTCCAGTTTGATGGAGTAATTAAGTAGTACAGATCTTGCATTACTTAACATAGGCAATCGCCCAACCTTCATCGTATCTGCTAGAGAGGAAGTGTTAGATATAACGCTTTGCTCTAGTAGAATTAGTCACGAGTTGACCAATTGGCAAGTGTCAAATGTAGAATCTTTATCTGACCATCGCTACATCTTTTTTGAAAATGTGAATGTTACTTCGAAAACTTTGCGTTTCAGGAATTCCCGATCAACCAACTGGGATCTCTTTACCGATTTGGTTGCAGCCAAATTTCATGGATACTCACCATCCATTGACACTCCAAGTGATTTAGATGATACCGTTGAAACTACAACGGCCTTCATCATGGAAGCTTTTGAAGAAGCATGCCCTCTACGGTCTGTGATGGTCACAAGAGCAACCCCTTGGTGGGACTCTGATCAGGCGAAACTCAGGAAACAAAGTAGAAAGAGTTGGAACAGACGGCGTTCGACTGGTTCGAAGGCTTTCAGATCGGCTCGCAAGGCCTACAGAAAAGCTCTCCGGTCTGCTGAACGATCCGGCTGGAAAAACCTTTGTACAAATGTTTCCAGTTTGAGTGAAGTCAGTCGGTTAAACAAAATCCTTGCGAAATCTAAGGATTTCCGAGTGAACGAACTTCGTTTGCCAAATGGCGATCTGATTTCCTCTGAAGAGGAGGTTCTGGAATGCTTTTCAGCACACACTTCCCTGGATGTATGGATATTACATCTTTGGATGAACCTGATGTCTTTTCTTGTAGTTATGATTCCCTGGCTTCGGCTCGGAGTATTGTAACTGTAGAATCGATTGAGTGGGCACTTAATAGCTTTGCTCCTTTCAAATCTCCTGGGTCAGATGAGATTTACCCTATTTTGCTTCAGAAAGGATTTGATTATTTCAAACGTGTTTTGAAAAAAAAATACTTGTTTGCAGTTTCGCTACAGGGTATATTCCCAAATCTTAGCAGGATATTACTGTGAAGTTTATTCCGAAAGTGGGTCGTGCGTCGTATGAAGAAGCAAAGAGTTTCAGACCTATCAGCTTGAGCTCTTTTCTTCTGAAATGCTTAGAACGCATTGTAGATCATCACATCCGTGATGTTCATCTGGCCAACGTGCCTCTTCATGTGTAGCAACATGCCTACCAATCTGGTAAGTCCACTGTGACTCTTTTACACAAGGTTGTTTACGGTATCGAGAAGGCATTCGCTCAAAAGCAATCCTGTTTGGGTGTTTTCTTAGATGTCGAGGGTGCCTTTGACAATGTGCCTTTCGATGCCATATTTGAAGCCGCACGGAGTCATGGCATATCTCCAATGACTTCCAATTGGATTCACCAAATGCTCAAAAACCGACATCTCTTTTAGACATTGCGCCAAGCAGCGATTGAGAAATTGAGTGTTTGTGGATGCCCTCAAGGGGGAGTCTTGTTACTGCTTTTGTGGAATTCTGTAGCAGATACGCTATTGATGCAACTCAGTAATAGCGGATTTCCTACTTATGGTTTCACCGACTACTATATAACATTGTTAGTTGGAGAAGGTATACGACTGGGAGGAAATGCTGAACTGTTGTGGTCTAGGGGCGGGACAGCGTCTAATACCGGCTCTAACACTGGCTAATAAATATTAATGCCCAAATCTTCACCATCCACCGAAACATTTTTTGGGCAGCAAGCCATGACTTTTCATGCAACAACTAACTGTCACAAAGACGCGAGGTTAAAATACGGTTTGTTCGTAGTGTTTCAATAATTTGTTCGATTGACAACTTAAATTAATATTGATAATTTATTTTAGATGTGAAAATATGCTCTGGCAGTGTGACCTAGCAGTGTATCAGATCATCAGATCGGATGGTTAGGACACGTAGTTCGCAGATAAACTATTGCGTGAGAGACATGCGTACGGATACTACTACCGTTTGGTTTGGTGATCGCGCCTGGCACCAATATGCACGGAGTTGATTCCCTTGATATAAGAAGCACGATAAAGGAGCGATATTTGCTATAATGCTATCTTCATTGTTCCTCATACCAAATACCGCTGATCAATAAATTGTGTCTCCTCTACATGGCAGGATAGCCGTCAATCGTTTTTTCGTCAAATTCACAATAACATAAATAACGTAGAATCCTAGCCCGTTAACCAACCAGCCGATTCCGGTTCCATAGTCCTGATTTTTTTATACATAAATAAAAATCGCTGAAAAAACCTATAACGATCATTTTTTGCAATTTCTTTGGTTGACATTTCAAATCAATTTAGTACAATTGGCATGGCTTACTTTGATCAGTTTCCGTTTGGCACAGGTATTAATATTTGCTGATACTGCTAATACCACTAATCAATATTAGAGCTGTCCCGCCCCTAGGTTGTGGTTTTCTCAGTCAAAGGGCATTAAAACGGCTAGTTTGGCATAGCCCGACGTTTCGGTCCCATGTATTAGACCTTTTTCGAGGGATAAGCAGTCAACCGTCTCTCGTTATACGGTTTTTGAATTCAGTTTGAGTGTTGGAGCTTCTTGTAATGCCATTTAACATAAAACACATAAATTTTTCTTGTGCCAAAAACTGTAAGAACAATTTATGTGTTTTATGTTTAATGGCATTACAAGAAGCTCCAACTCTCAAACTGCATTCAAAAACCGCATAACGAGAGACGGTTGGCTGCTTATCCCTTGAAAAAGGTGTAATACACGGGACCGAAACGTCGGGCTATGCCAAACTAGTCGTCTCAATGCTCTTAGACTGAGAAAGCCACAACAGTTCAATTGTTAGTTAGTATGTGCATCAACACCCTTTTCGACCTGATGCAAAGCGCTCTTCTGGTAGTTGAGGGTTGGTGTCGCCAATATGACCTTTCGGTTAATCCGAGTAAAACATCTATCTTTTACGGAAAGGCAAATCCGTTATGGCATTCGACCTTTGCGTCTCTTTGATTCTGAAATCGATGTGTCTGAACAGGTGAAGTACGTTGGAATTATTCTTGATTCCAAGCTTTCCTTGACACTTGGGGACTTAAACCCAAGTATATCAACCGTTGTTTGACCAAAATCTGGCCTATTGATATCTTGTGTGGTGGCAGAAGAACAAAGTGAGAACCATCCAATCAAAGTTAGGCCATCTCCAAGGGAAATGGTGATGTCTGGAGCGTTCTCTTCAACTCCTACGGCAGCGCTAGAAGTTCTCTTTGACGTTGCCCCACTACACATTCATCTCAAACAAGAAGCCCTTTCTTGCACTTACCGGTTACGGGTACTCGGTCTACTAGAGGAAACTCCTGTGAACCGCAGATCAACACACACCTCGTTGTTTCCACTTTTGGTGAATTGGGACAAAATTGTCCTTGCTCCAAGTGATCTTACAATTGCTTGTAATTTTCCATATAGGACATTTTCCACGAAATTCCCTTCCCGGGAAGAGTGGACATCTGGTTATCTGGAAAGAAGTATTTCAGACGGCATCGTATGTTACACTGATGGCTCCCTTCTCGAAGGTCGAGCAGGTGCTGGTGTTTATTCTCGTGAGCTAAGGCTATATCAGTCTTATTCACTTGGTAGACACTGTACCGTTTTTCAGGCCGAAATCTTTGCTCTTATGTGCGGAGTGCAATCAGCACTTCAGCAGCACGTAATGGGCAAAGTAATATACTTCTGTTCAGATAGCCAGGCTGCTATTAAAGCACTTGCTTCGGCCAACTCCAGGTCGAAGATAGTTATCGCTTGTCGAACTCAAATCGAGGAGCTGAATTCAGCAAACGCTGTTCACCTTCTATGGGTACCTGGTCATTCTTCCATCGCTGGAAATGAATTGGTTGATGAGTTAGCTCGCTCTGGAGCATCACATGACTTCATTGGCCCTGAGCCAGCTATTCCGATATCGAAGTGTTGGATTAAGCTTCAGATTCACACCTGGGCTGTCACTCAACACAGACAATATTGGAATAGTTTGGAGTCATGTCGTCAAACCAAATTGTATAGTGCTGAGCCATCTCTACGGGTGGCGAAGTATCTAACTAATCTGTCTAAGCAGAATTGCAGCATGCTGGTCAAAGCATTGACTGGCCACTGCCGACTCAGCTATCACATGGCGAATATTCAGCAAGCTGATTCATTTGCCTGTGATAGCTGTGAATCCGATTATGGAACTTCGTATCATTTGATATGTAACTGTCCAGTTTTCGCGCAACTGCGTTTCCGAGTATTCGGTAAACACTTATTAAGTGAAACTGACTTCAGAAACCTGAATCTTCAGGATATTCTGTTGTTCTTAACCCGCTGTGGTAAAGAGCTATAGGCTCTCTTTCGCTTTATGCGTTATTACAATGCCCTTTTCAGGGCGCTGTTTGAACCCATTGTGGTACGCTTGTGCGTTAGTACCCTCTTCCAGGGTATTTTTCCTATTTCCCTACCTGTCCCTATCCCCATCCAAATCCTTTTTCCTTCCTTTTCCCTCAGGTAGATGATGAAATAGGCTGTTATTTTGGTGATGGCACAAATGTCCCAAATGGAGGATAACGTGCCTCTGGAGCCGGCCTTCTGATACCTGAGCCAGCTATTCCGATATCGAAGTGTTGGGTAAAGATTCAGATTCACACCTGGGCTGCTACTCAACACAGACAATACTGGAATAGTTTGGAGTCATGTCGTCAAACCAAATTGTATTGTACTGAGCCATCTCCAAGGGTGGCGAAGTATCTTACAAATCTGTCAGAGCAGAATTGCAGCATTCTGGTCAAAGCATCCACTGACCTTCACTGCCGACTCAGCTATCACATGGCGAATATTCAGCAAGCTGATTCATTTGCATGTGATAGCTGTGAATCCGACTATGAAACTTCGTATCATTTGATATGTAACTGTCCAGTTTTTGCGCAACTGCGTCTCCGAGTATTGGGTAAACACTTATTAAGTGAAACTTGTAGTGTCCACACTACTACAAATAATAATATCTTGAGTGAATACATCTTAGAGTGCATGCTGTCACTCATGCGTAGGTAAACAATACACAAATAAATCTGGCGCTCGATTTGAATAGGTCGTATGTGCTTTCGTCGATATAAAACTCGATCAGTTGGATTCGCTTCTTATGGCGGAAACTGTTAAAATTTAACAAAATTAATACATACAAGCGATTCCTTACAAAACAGGCTTTCGGTTTTATCATTAAAAGCCACTGAAATATCATCCATATTTCTACTATTACTACAATAAACTGATCGAATTTTATATCGACGAAAGCACATACGACCTATTCAAATCGAGCTCCAGAAATATGCTCAGTTCTATTCAGACCAACGCCGCGTGTACACGTCTTTCTTGTGATGCATCCGAAGACCACTTTCCGACATTACATTTGGCTTCGAGGATGAAACTGTTTTTTAGTTTGTGATGGAATCGTATCTAGTAGTTTATTCAAATCGCGTTACAATAAAAGTAAGTCGAGGAACGGACGAATGAATGCAAGCGGTCGATCGGAAGAAAAGTGTTCTGTTCATATAAAGCAGCGGCTGCAGATGGGAGGTCGTTTTTTGTTTTCTCTAGATCAGCAATAGAACGGGGAAGAAAAAATATTTACGGATTTTGTGAAACTGGCAGTTTTTGTGGCAGAGGAGATGACATGTGAACAGTCATAACGTAAGAGGTGTACGTCGCATGATCAGAAAGGACGTGAGAGTAATGTGTGGGCGATGGTGCACTGATTGTTTGCTACCCTCGGCTGGGGTCGAAGTGTTGGTGTCCGCGATGCTGTGTCCGGTTGGTACTGCTGATGGTGATAATGATAATTATTTGTGTCATGATCGCTGTATAATTTATAAAGGCGGAAAAGGATGAAAGAATATTTTGTTTGATTCCAAAGATGTGGGTATGCTATCGTGCCTACTAGAATGGCGATTGTTTGTGTGTACGGAGAGGCGGAGGCATCCAGCTCCTCCTTGGTTTGCATTGACAGTTACTGTAATGGTTTTTTTAAGCTAATTTACCACGCCAAAGCATATACTCCGCCGTATTTGTCCGCCGTGCAATTTTATAGTTATGGAGATATGTCAAAAGTTAGTTGTGTGCGAGGTAGACCGTGACCGGTCTTAGTCGTCTGCTACGGCACCAGGCTATTAACTCCCTGCGTGTCACGTGGAACAGCAGATAGAAAATAGAAAATTTAGCTATTTAGATAACCAGACGAAGTGTTGAATCAATGACCAACTGTAAGTAAAAATCATGTTTCTTGATAATAATTAAGAATGAAATTAAATACCTTTTCTTCAAGGGTTATGCTAAAAAGGAATAACTTTTAGAAGACGATTTACATTTGATTTATTTATAGAAAAGTGCCGTGTGAATTGAGGTACAAATTAGAACATACTACCGTAAAGTTGGACAGCGTTTGCATTATTGAAAAGTTGTAAGCCTTGGGTATGTGTGTGCTGTTGTGAATTTAAAAATCATTGGATTGAAATATAGTGACTTATTATTGAATGGGTTGGAATTCGGAGTTGGGTTGTAAGAGTATTGTACATAAGCACAGTGGAATGAACGAATGCTAAAATAACTAGTAGTTATGAATGAATGAATTTAGTTATAGATTTAGTAAAAAAATGGGGTAATACCAGATTCACTAATTGTTCGTTTTGTGGATGGTGAACGTTAATACAGTGCAATGAGTTGAGAGTGCATTGAACATAGTGGAAATATTTATGTAGTTGGTGTTTTGTTTCATCGGGAAAATAAGAAGAGAAATGAAATGCGTCGAGTGCCAGACTAAATACTAAATTTACATATTACTTAATTTACATATTCAGTGAAATGGGTCGAGTACCGGATTCACTGGAGATACTAGATTAATTGATTGGAAAAAACTGATGATTCTAGATTGGTTGATTGAACGAAGTGAAATGGGATGTATACCGGATTCACTATAGTTAGGTGAACAGCATTTTATAAACATAAATACAGTGAAATGAGTCGAGCACTGGATTCACTGGTAATTCAAAACCAAAAGTTTGTTGTAGTTTTTTTTGGAATACATTAGAAATAAATGAATAGGATCTGAGAAATATCTGTGATATTGGTCGAATACCTGATTAACTACTTGAATGTATTAGAGGTTTAAACATAAATTAATACGGTGAAATGGGTCGAGAACCGGATTCACTGGTGATCAGGGAAAAGCAGATGTACTTAAATACACTGCAAATTTTGTTTGCTGGTATTCAGCAAACTTTGCTGATTTTTTTGTGCTGATTTCATTCTTATGCTATTTACATTTGAAGCAATACGAATTTACTGAGTATCAGCAATTATTTTTCAACTTGCTGAACCATCCAGCAGTTTTTACAGTTGATCAGCAACGTTTTGCTGATATTCATCAAATATTTTGCTGAAATTCAGCAATTTATTTTGCTGTTTTTTTGTACTGGAAGCTTTTCAAAAAAAAAAAAAAGGTGTGTAGGTTGATGGAACGAAGTGAAGTGGGTTGAATACTGGATTCACTTATTAGGCGCATCGCATTTGATGAAAATAAATACGGTGAAATGAGTCGAGTACTGGATTCACCGTTTGTTTTAAAAAAGGTCATTGAGAGGGGCGCTGGAGTCATTACTGGGATGTATTGGATATAGTTGAATAGAGTAGTAAAAATAGTGAAATGGGTCGTATACTGAACTCACTACTTGAGTACAATTGTGAGCTTCGCGGAGTAAGCGGCTAGTGACGTCAGTCGTTTAGGTGTCTCATAAGCCTCGGGGTGTGGGTTCGATTCCCGCTCCAGTCGGGGAAAACTTTTCGTCGAACGGAAAATTCTCCACTGGGCCACTGGGTGTTGTATATGTGTTGTCCGTTGCCATACATATGTTAATAATATTCAGTCTGTAGAGGCCGCAAGGTCGAAGACGGTGTAATTGTTTTTTTTTAAATTGCAATAAAAATGAACATTTTGAAATTGGTCGAGAACCGGATTCACTGGTGATTCTAGATGCATTGATTGCAAAAGCTGGTAATTCTAGATTGAATTGATTAAAAAAGTGAAAAGAATAGAATACCGGATACAATTGTAAAGTGCATTGGATGTGGTGACAATAAATACTTTGAAATGAGTCGTGCACTGGATTCACTGGTAAGTCTAGAAGAGTTTTATTACGAGATGAAATAAGTACAGTTTTGAAATGACAGATACTTTTAACCCTTGTGCATTAGGGTCATTTTTGACCCCAACCGTACACTATGTCTGCGAGTTGTTCCAACGTGGTGCATTAGGATGGTTAAGCTATTTGATTGGGACAATTTTAGTACAGGTGAGTGGTGATAGTATTTCAAAATTTAAGAATGAGGAGGGTAAAATCATGAAGTCAAGTTAACTTACGAATGAGGAGAGTAAAATAACGAGTAATTTAGTTAATATAAACAGCCGTGCAAACTCGCGGAGTAAAGTTATATTAATTGAACATGAAAGTGAGTCATTCAAAGTGAAACAGAGGATACGAAGTAGTGTTCTGAATCTCCAGGGGATTGCTTAAAAAGGATTGTAAATTAGTCTTTAGTTGCGTCCACAAAGGAATTTTAGGTAGAGGGGAGAATCAATACTATTATATCGTTTATTGAAGTAGCCAGAGAAGTTATTGGTGAAACTAAGTCTTTGAGTTGTATTGATTTTGAAAGCACGGACTCGGTCATTAAACCATTGGAAAAAAAATGTCAAGAAAATGCATTTAGACAATGTGAAGAATTGGCTTAGTTTGAATGTTGAACGCCAACATGGAGGACCTGGCCACCTGACCTCAGAATGAGAGAACTCGGCATTGTCGGCTTTTCAGTTTCAGAGCGGATGGTGTTAAAGATGGTTTCGGTCTAGAACTCAGACGTTTATGCTCAGAGTAGATTAAAAAAAAGTCCTTTGAATTGTAGATCATTTCAGTTTAGTTAAAAATATCGTAGAAGGAAGAGATTTCACAAATACAATCTTTCACATAAAAAAAATAGTTTCTTACAATCAAAGAAAACTTTTACCTTGTGATTGCTTTAGTCGGCTTTAACAGGAGTGATAATTTGAAGGTTTGAGTCTACGGGGCATTTCATGGAATAATGAAATGTGAAGAAGAAATCCTGTGTTATACGATGGTACTCCGGTGGAGCTACATATGTAGGTTGCTGAAATCAACGTTCAATACATGCGTGTAAGGAATACCAACCTCCGGAGATTGATGACAAGGATTTGCTTGTGGCGCTTGGACAACACCGATACATTCATCGGACGCTGCAGGAGCAATTCCCTGCTGGACTAGCCTTCGACAACCTCTATACCGGTATCAGAGGGGTATACATGGAAATCAATACTGATATCCCTGCAGTTTTGGAGCTCGGTAAATGGAAGGCGAGGATCTACCATATATGAGAGGCTACAAGAAAATATTTTGCTTGCCGGTCGGAAGGTCACCGTAGGAATCCCTGCCCAATTTTAAAACTGGCGAAACAAGGACGAGAAAAACAGCAGTTTCTTATGCCAGTGTTGTGGAAGGAGGAGTGTCAGCGCTACATAGCGGAGCGGACGCTATCGACGAAGTAATAATTGAATTTGTAGAGGAAGACATCTTGTAGCTGAACCGCCATTGGTAACAGAGAAAAAGGAAATACCCACTAAAGAGAACGTCATTGAGTTAGAAGAGGAGCGCATGAGGGAAATTAATCTAGCGGCAGAACAATTTGGTTTTCAAAAATTTTCGGGAAAACTTCGCCAAACTATCGGAGATGATAGAAGCATCACCAACACCAAATAACAGCAAGGATAAAGCGTGTCAACGATGGAGGCAGTTCGCAGCGTCTGGTTCGATGGAGTTGTGATCGAGAAAAAAAAAATCCACTGGTATCGTAAGAACAACAAGTATTATTAGTAACTATTTTTCGTCTAGTGTTCCGACTCTATTATGCTTAGGTGTGGTTCGAGCCTATCAGATAAGCAAATAGATTAAAAAAGAGAAAGTGACCGAGACTTTCACGATTGTTTTGCATTGCTTCGAAGAAGTTTGCATTTAAAATGTGAGGAGAAAACTCATTAAGTATAAGAAGGAGGATATCTGGATATCTGGATCCTTTCTTTCAGAAGGAGTGTATTTAAATAGAGTATTAGAACATAAACCAATAGCGAATAATTTTAGTGCTGCAGCTATCGTGATTCCTGTTAATGCTTTGTAACAGTCAGAAAATCGGTTGGAATAAAAGTGTGTAAAAATTGAACTTTCTATATGCTCAAACAGAATACATACTGCATATACTATAATTGACATTCAGTCTCATTTTGAACTTCACATATTTACTTGGAAATATTTCTTTATCATGTGCAAGATCATGTGTGTCGAATGGCTTTTTCACATAAATTAAAATGAAATCATAAAATTGGCAATGAGTTATATCCAGGGTACACATAAAGATATAACGTAGAGTGGAGTTTACTGATATATGCATTGATGAGTATTGATAAGGCACAGAAGCAAAGCAATGCTCACGATGTTCACATTGACGGAGTGTAGTATTTCGAAAGTAACATCCAAATGATCGTGCTGATTTCGTTGGAGCAATGATAGCCGAGCATATTCTGTCTATTTTTCTAGACTATAACAGCTAGCCAACTAGGTCGTTGACACGAAGCGGTCAAACATTCCCCATCACTCGAAGTGTTCATTGTTATGCAGGATACCGGATTGAATGGAAATTGACCAAGGACTAAGTTCTTCAGAGTCGAGTCGCAGTTCTTCTGTAAATGGTTTGGGATCCGGATGGTTCATTAGAAATTTAGACAAACAGAAAGCTAGAACAACTATTCGTGATGGTGATTTGAAATAGTAGTTATATTGTCAATTAAAAAAAGGAGCTGGCAATCAATTTGAACAAAAAGTTTGTATGGATGAAGTAATAGAAATTAAAGTATTTGAAGAATTAGAATTAGAAAATTCGTGCTTTCTTATCAACAATTTCTTCTGCATTTGATAAAAAGAAAGTGAATATGTTATCTAAGACTTTGATAGATTTTATCTTTGCCTTTTTGAAATGATAGGTAGCTATTGCTAGTTATTTTGCTGTTTCAGTGTGCGTTAATATTTAAGTTATTCAAAATTGTAAGAAAGGTAAGATTTTAAGGGTAGGTTTGGAATTGTAAATTGGTATCGATTCATAAACACTAAATTAGATAACATAGATAGCAGACCTAGCCGAAGAAACAGAACTAGCTGAACAACAGTTTCTTAAGCTAAAGTTTGTTTAAGACTCGTTTGTTCCACTCTTGTATAGCAAAAATGTTTGTTGGGAGGCCAGATAGCGTATATGCAGACGTTAGCTGTGCTAGACCCAAGGAGATCTAGAAGGGAGTTTTTTGTTGTACGAAGAATGATGATGAATAGGGACCATCAGCTGTTTTCTTCCCGTAAAAAAATATTTAATGAAGCCGAAGAAACTAACATAACGCGACAAGTCAAAAGTGTTATAAAAGACCTAAATCATAAGGAGGAGACAGTAACGGGAAGAAGTCAAAATATATTTGAAGAATGAGGGGATGAAAGCTGGGTTTGATTGCAGAAAAACAAAATGAGAGACACAACATCATGAGAAATGTGTTTGTTCGTGAAGTACATTAGTCTTAAGTAAGGAAATAAAAAAAAATACTGTAAAGAAAAGGAGGAATGTAGTGTCCACACTACTACAAATAATAATATCTTGAGTGAATACATCTTAGAGTGCATGCTGTCACTCATGCGTAGGTAAACAATACACAAATAAATATGCTCAGTTCTATTCAGACCAACGCCGCGTGTACACGTCTTTCTTGTGATGCATCCGAAGACCACTTTCCGACATTACAAAACTGACTTCAGAGACGTGAATATTCAGGATATTCTGTTGTTCTTAACCCGCTGTGGTAAAGAGCTATAGGCTCTCTTTCGCTTTATGCGGTATTACAGTGCCCTTTTCAGGGCGCTGTTTGAACCCATTGATTGTGGTACGCTTATGCGTTAGTACACAGTACGAACAAAATCTGTAAATTTATGACGAACTGAATGTAACAAATTGACCTCCATCGTGTTCGATAGAAATTTATGTGTGATATTAAAATTATACTGCTGATTGCTGAGAGAAAAGTGTTAATTATAGCACCGACTTTTCTGAGAAACTTTAAAAATCTTTATACAAGAATCGAACTCAGATCTTACGAGTGAGAGTTCACGCCTAACCTTTCTAGGCTGTCTCACCGGTGTCAGGCCATTCGGCCGAAGGTCATTAGGCCGAAGGCCATTCGGCCGAAGGTCATTAGGCCGAATGGTCATTAGGCCGAATGGTCATTAGGCCGAATGGTCATTAGGCCGAATGGTCATCAGGCCGAATGGTTCTTGCCGTTACGACCCCACTGAGACAAAGCCTGCTTCTCAGCTTAGTGTTCTATGAACACTTCCACAGTTATTAACTGAGAGCTTCCTCTGCAAATGACCATTTTTTTTTATCTGTATTAACGAGATTTTTAGCCCTAGGCTAGTTCATCTCGGGACCCACGCTTTACTTCCCTTCCGAAGGAAGAACTCACATTTTGTGAGTTTGTCGGGAGTGGGATTAGATCCCAGGTCCTCGGCGTGATAGTCAAGTGTTCTAACCATCACACCAGGTCTGCTCCACAAATGACCATTTTGCATGTGTGTATCGTGTGACAGGCACGAAGATACTTTATTGATGCTGAATCTACTGATATTTTACCCATGATTTTTTCCTTCTTTTAAATATAGGCTGTTCTTTCTAGTATCATTGCTAAAATAGTTTTTGGCGCTGAAACTGCTGATATTCAATTCATAAATTTTTCCTTCTTTAAAACATAGGCTATTCTTTCTAGTTTCATTGTTAAACTAGTTTTTCTGAAAAATTGTTGGAAAAGGTAAAAACAACGGCTAACTTTCAATTCGTCCTGATGACCATTCGGCCTAATGACCATTCGGCCTAATGACCATTCGGCCTAATGACCATTCGGCCTAATGACCTTCGGCCTAATGGCCTTCGGCCTAATGACCTTCGGCCTAATGACCCAGCATCTGTCTCACCAATCTTAAGAGAAGGCGATAAAAAATAAACATGTTCCACCATAAAGGAACAAACTGTTGTTGTACCGCTTCGGCCACAGAGAGCGAGAGAGAGCAGTCCCCGCAGCGAAGCAGACGACTGAGCGTAGCTGTCCTCGTTTACGTTACTGCATGTAAATTTCTAGCGAATATGCCTCAAATTCTGTAAACAGTACGCATGATTGGCTGATTACTGAGCGGACAGTATCATCTCACGGTAAATGGCTGTAATTTTGTAGCTTCTGCTATAATATTCAGTCGATGCTTAATTTACGTGTAGTTTAATTTTCCTGATTTCTTTCTGTGTAGTAAGCGCTATGATTTATGCAAGTGAAACCATCATATTTCATCAAAACAATACTTAAATACGTGATTTTTTTTATGGGTTTATGCACTTCCGATAAAAATAACTACATCAAATCTCAATTGGGAAACATTTACAATATTAAGACATATTTATATGAGATGCATGTAAAATTAATATGGCAGCACTTCCAAAAACGATCTAATTCATGATTTACAAGTAGATCTATAATGCAGGTTACCATAAAAAATGATTTTTTTTTTTTAATATTTTTCGAAATTTGTTAGTTTTGTTATGGAATTCCAAAAACTGTACAATTCGACTAAACGAATGTCTAGGCAAAAAATGACATTTGAAAGGTTTTTACCCTCGTTTTTGTTTCAGGTGTAATGTATCACATTTTTATAAAACAGTACTAGATATGCTATCACTACGATAAAAAAATTTTATCATAAAATCTTTTGTATGAGTTTCCTGACACTTTTTTGAAAATTTTTTGGCCTCGGCTAAACGAATGTCTACCACTGTATTAACCATGAACAATAAACTCGCCCCATATCACTCTAAAATTGATAAAACTCATGTCAAAATATTTTTTATATATCTAAAACATCACAATAACATACCCCAAGAAGCAAAAAGTTCAAAAATTTGGTGAAATCTCGAAGTTTCAGAATTAATTACTAAGTGGATCCTCTTTTCAGCCATACCCAATTTTTAAGCATTTTTCCCAATCCTATCTGAGTTCGCTTCATTCCTCGAGAACCAAATATTTTTCAACACAGTAAAACAATGTAAAATGGATGAGGTGCATTCATTGAAAGACATATTTTATCATTTTTGCATGTAGTTTTCATTAGAAACTGAAACCACTATATGGTGGATCTTTTTTGTGCCGGTCACTGTAACATGCCTCTAGAGTCGGCCTTGTGATACCTGATATTCGACCAAAAAAGGTTCATCCTCCCACCAAATGTTCATTATGTGAAATCCTAATGTAGAGCAAACAATTATGGTGCACACTATTTGAAAAGTTTTGAAAAAATCTTCATCCAACGCACCGCAGCATAACCAGCGGGCGTTCGCCAAATCAGCTGAGTCAATAGAATCCATTGAAATAAGATATTACCTTCAGACTCCCACATACCTACTTGTTTGGGTTCGGTATCCCAGACCCAGCCCAACACTCCACCTTACCGAACCATTGTTCGGTACCTCCTGTTCCGAGCCGTATGCGTCCACGTTGGAAGTTGTTGGACCGAATATGGGCGAAACCGAAGAAATAGAAAAAAATCCCTTTTCTGTACGGTTAAACATGACCATAAAACCACCTTTATGTTAGTTTTCCTTCCTTCTGGTCGATGATTTTGATTTCTATTTCGTATCGGTGGAGGTACGCCCCATTCTCCCAATCGAAATAGGTATGCCGAATGAAATCAAAGCTGTGTAACGACAATTGGTGGGCTCAATGGCGGTTCAACGGATTCAGCCGTGGGCAAGCGAGCAATGGATGGATAAATTCATACGGTAAATAAAATTTCGCAAACCAACAATAATCATAAAATTACGTTTAATGATAGACGACAAACGAGGAGGCTTTTTACCTACGAGGGGAAGAATGTCGATCGAGAGGTGGTACCGCTACCACGTGCTGCAGTCTTGAATCGAGCCGAGGAAAAAAATATGTCAACTTTGAAACTGGAGGCCAGGTCGAACGACTGAATACATTCCGTACTGACATTGAGTGCAAACAAACGAAAATTGCGGTCGTAACCCTCGGGGCTTCCACTCGGTGCTATCAATTTTACAAACTTTCATAAAAGTTAACAGAATATTCCGTGACATGCGGAGACACAAACAAGATATATTGCCAGTGGTACACACTTTTTTTTTGCTATTTCTCCTTAATTTTTCCATTGGCTGCTGTGTAGCTGTTGATATTTGAACTCACATTTCACAACCTCAAAGTCGTCGTTGTTGTGGATTGCGCCATTGGCGTACCTAGGATTTTTTTCTGGAGGGGGCCCAGGGGGGGCCGGACTTATAATGACTTTTAAGCGGGATGGGCGCCAGATATGTGAATATGCAAATCGGCATTGCAGTTTTGAGGAATCAAAATGACTGTTTTAGATTTGTTCATAGTTTCGTAAATTATATGAGTATAAATAATTCCTCCAGGATTTTCTTCCATAGCTTGTTGCAGCTTTTTCTTAATGGATTCCTCAAGAGATTCCTTCGAGAGTTCATATATCTTCGAGGATTTGTCCTGGGATATCTTCAGTGGTTCCTCCTCTTTGAGGTTTCCTTCAGGAATGTCTCCAGAGATCCTTCTGCAGGTATTCCTTCAGAGATATCTACAGGGATTTCTCCATATATTCCTTCTGGAATTCCGCTAGAGATTGCTCCAATAATTCCATCTGTAATGATGCGAAGTTTTTTTGCAGGAATTTATTGAAAAAAATCTTTCAGAAAATTATACTAGCGATTATTTAAAAATAATCCAGGAATTGCTTAAAACATTTGTACAAAAAATTCTATAGGGGTCCATACAAGTATTCCTTCAAAAATTCGCCCAGAAATTACTACAGACACGGATTTCTTCAGATTTTTTTTTTCTAGGGATTCCAACAAAAATGCTACCAGGAATTCGCTAAGAAAGCTTTCCTGAGATTCCCTAAGGAATTCCTCATGGGGTTTCTTCAGAAATTTCTCCAAGAATTCCTGCAGGGAATCACTCGCGAATTCCCTCTACAATTCTTTCAGGAACAACTTCCGGGATTATTTTAAAATGCCTGCAAGAACTCTTCTTGGGATTCCTTCAGAAACTCCGCCAGGAATTAATCCACGATATCAGGATTTTCTTAGGAATTTCAGCAATTTCTTCAGTACTGAGATTTCCTCAGAAACTTCTTCTGGAATTCCCTCAGAAATTAAACTTTGTATTTCTTCTGGAATTCTTCCTGGGATTCCTCCGGGAATTCCTCAAGGGACTCCTCCGGGAACTGCTCAAGGGATTTCTCCAAAAAATCCTCAAAGAATTCTTCCAGGATTCCTCTGAGAATTCTTGCATAGATTCCTCTAAAAAATTCTACAGGGATTCGTCCAGGTATTCCTCTAGAGATTTCTCTAGGGACTCCTCCAAGAATTCCACCAGGGATTCCTACTGCAATTGTTCCAGTGAGTCATTAATAGAATTCATTCAGGGACTGCTCATGGAATTTTTGCAGGGAGTCCTCCAGGAACCCCTCTAGAAATTTCTAAAGGAATTTCTCTAGAGATTCCTCCAAATATTCTTACAGGAGGCATGTTCCAGGCATTCCCCCAGGAGTTTTTCCAGGGATTTCTATAGGGATTCCTCCAGAAGTATCCCAGGAACTTCTACAGGAATTCCTTCAAAAATAATTATCGCAGTTCCTCCAGCAATTTCTCCTGGAAATTCTCCAGGGATTCCTTAAAAAACTTCCCCAGGGATTTCTTCAGGAATCCAGGGATTCCTTCAAAAATTTCCCCAGAAATTCCTCCAGGAATTTATTCAGAAATTATTCAAGGTATTCCTCCAGGCATTCCTTTAGGATTTCATCCAAGCATTTCTCTGTGAACTCCTCCAGGAATTCCACAAAGAATTCCTCCAGGATTTACCATTCAGGAATTTCTTCAGGAAATTTTCCAGGGATTAATCCGGAAATTTTATCAAAAATTTCTCCTCCAGGGAATCCTCTAGAGATTCCGCCAGGAATTTTTTCATGGATCCTCCAAAATTGCCCCAGAAATACACCAGGAATTCCTTCAGGGATTCCTATGAGGATTCTCCAAAAATTGCTTCAGGGATTCCTCCAGGGTTTTTTTTCAAGAATTCCTACAAAGATTCATCAAGAATTTCTCTAGAAATTTCTCTGAAGATTCTTCCAGGAATTCATCAAGAGGTTTCTTCAGAATTACCCCAGGAATTCCTTCAAAAATTCTTCCAGACATTGATCCTGGAGCTCCTCCTGAATTTTCTACAGAAATTACTACCGCAATTTCCTTCAACAATTCCCCCAGGAATTTCTCCCGGATTCCAGGAATTACTCGAAGAAATCCTCCGTGGATTCCTGCATGAACTCCTCCTGAGATTCCTCTAGGAATTCCTTCAAGGATTTCTTCAGGAATCCTCCAGGAAATTCTCCAGGGATTCCTTCAGAAATTGCCCCAATTCTCCTGAAATTATTTCAGATATTCCTCCAGGCATTTCTCGATGGACTTCTCCAGGAATTCCACCAAGAATTCCTTCAGGAACTACCCCAGGTTTTTCTTCAGGAATTCATCCAGGAATCCTTCAGAAATTGGTCCAGGAATTCCTCCGCGATTTTTTTTCAGAAATTCCTACAGCATTTCATCCAGCAATTTCTGCTGGAAATCTTCCAAGGATTCCTTCAGAAATTGTTTCAGAAATTTATGCAGGAATTCTCCCAGGATTTTTTTCCAGGGATTCCTCCGGAAATTCTTCCATGGTTACCTCCAGGTATTAATCCAAAAATTTCTCCTTAAGGGATTCCCTCGGAAATTATCAAACAGGTGTTTATCCAAGGATTCTTCTAGGGATTTCTCCAGGAATTCTCCTAGGTTTCCGACAGGAATTTGTCAAGAAATTCCTCCAGGCATTCCTCCAGAGGATTTTCTAGAAATTGTTCCAGGGATTCCTCCAGGGATTTTGTCAAGAGTTTCTCTAGAAATTTCTCTAAGGTTTCCTCTAGGAATTCCTCAAGAGGTTTTTTCAGCATTAGTACAGCAATTCCTTCAGGAATTGATTCAGGGATTTCTTCGGAAATTGCTACAGCAATTCCTCTTGGAGTTTCCCCAAGAATCCCTTTAGGGATTTATCCAGGAATTCTTCCTGGGTTTCCGACAGAAATTTGTCCAGTAGTTATTTCAGGCATTTCTTCTGAGGTTCCTCCAAAAAATTTCTTCAGGGATTTTTCCAAGAATTCCTAAAGGGATTCTTCCAAGAATTTCTGTACAAATATCTCTCAAGATTTCTCCTGGAATTCCCCAAAAGGATTCTTCTGAAATTTCTCCAGAGAGTCCTCCTAGAATTCCTCTAGGGTATTTTCCATGAATTCATTCAAGGATTCCTTCAGGATATCTTCCAGGGTTTGCTCCAGGAATTTATACAGGAATTTCTCCAGGGAGTCCTCAAGGAATTTCTCCAGGAATTCTTCCAGGGATTTCTCCAGATATTCCTGCATGAATTCCTCCAGAAATTCCTCCACGGATTAATACAGGAATTCTTCCAGGGATTATTATAGGAATTCATTCGGGAATTCCTCCAGGGGATTACTCCGGGAATTTTTTAGAGGTCTCTCCTAGAATTCCTCTGAAGGTTTCATCAGAAATTCATCTAGGAATTTTTCCAGGGATTGTCCAAGGAATTTGTCCAGGAATTTCTCCAGGGATGCCTCCAAGAAATCCTTCAATTATTCCTTCAAAAATTGCTCCAGGGATTTGTCCAGAAGATTCTCCAGGATTTCCTCCAGAGATTCATTGAGGAATTGCTTCAGGGATTTCTCCAAGAATTTCTTCTGTGATTTTTCAAAGAATTTCTCTAGGGATTCTTTCAGAAATTCGTCCAGAAATTCCTCAAAGGATCCATCCAGATTTTTTTCTAGTAATTCTTACAGGGATTCCTGATGCGGTTACTTAGGATTCCTCCAGGAATTCATCCAGGGATTTCTCGAGGCATACTTTCAGAAATTCCTCCAGGGATTCCTACAGTTTTTACTCCAGGCATACCTACAGGAATTCCTCTAGGGGGTTTTCCAAGAATTCCGTCAAGGATTACTTCGGGAATTCCAGTAGTGATTCCTTCAGAAATTCCTCTCGGGATCTTTTCAAAAATTTATTCAGGGGTTCGTTTAAAAATTTCAGTAACCCGTCAATCATCTTCTCCAGGGAATCACCCAAGATTTTTTTCAGGAATATCTGAAGATTTTTTGAATTTCTTGAAGGATTTCTAGAGGAATTGCTCCAGCGATTTGTATTGGAATTCTTCAATACTATTTTTCAGGGATACAGTAGAAAAGAAATTCTCCAAAAAGTCATCCAGGTATTCTTTCAAAATTATCTCCGGGAAATCTTTAAGGAGTTCATCCACAGATTTATTCAGGAATCCATCCATGAATTTCTTCAAGAATACTCCCTGCAGTTCCTGCACAGTAGTTTCTTCATAAAGTCGTCCTGCGATTCTTTCGGAAATACAGTGGCGTTTCGGTTTTATCACTAATCGTTTTAATCACTACTCGCCCAAATTCACGGTTTTCTATTCGATTATATCACGATTTTCATTTCGTTTTTATCACACTTGTTTTAAAACATTCCGAAATCAATATAAAATCAATACTGCATTGTCCAGTCCACCAAAACAGTTAAAAATATAAGCTACGACTTATATATTTTGCAGCTGAACGAGTTTGGATAAAAAAATACATTTATTTCTCGTTTCGCTAAATTCACGGTTTCGTTTATATCACGGTAAAAAATGTGACAAGTTAAGAATAGTCTCCAATAACTATCAATTCAAACGAATATTATGCCAAATCAATGTCTTTTATGGATCTATGTTTATCATTAAGACAGTGGCTCTCAGATTTTTTTTTCTAATTTCTATACATAAAGTCATAAAAAAATCCTGGGGGGGCCTGGCGGATTCTGGGGGGGCCTGGCCCCCCAGGCCCCCCCCCCCCTCTAGTTACGCCAATGAATTGCGCGCGAGCGCTGAAACAGCTGGCATTGGGAAGTGCATTTTTGCGGTGGTGCAAAAGTTCCAACTTCCACAACCGGCATCAGCACGCCCCTCAGCAAATTCAATAGTTTTGCTTCGAGGCAGGGTGCAAAAATGGGGATGATGATGATGATGATGGCGAAGAGGTTGTCATTTTGCGTTCCCCAAGCAATGTGCCGTTTTCAGCAGCAGCACGTCGTAGGTGGTGGGGGATGACAGGGTGAAATGTACTAAAGATGAAACTTTGTTATATACTTTTTAATAATTCCATCCTTTCAGGAGTCCTTCTGAAAATTCCAGAAGGCATGGGACTTCAAGGGATTTTTTCCGGAATTTCTCATAGCGTTCCGGGAGTCCTCCAGAAATTCTATCCGAGATTCTCCCGAAAGCTTGCTGAACTTGCTGGAGTATTTCCTCAAGGATACCCTGTAGGAACTTTATGAGGAATTCTATAAACAAAAACTGCAGGAGAAATATGTCAAAATACTTCATAGTAAACTCTTAAAGAATTTCCAATAGAATCGTCTGAAAGAATTCAAAAAGACCATTAGGAGCACTTGGAGGAAACCAGAAAAGATTTCCTAGATGAATCCTGGAAAGAGTTCCTGAAGAAATTTTGGAAGCAGTTTCTGAAAGAATTCCAGAAGAACTTCCCAGAATAAGTTCCAAGAGGCATAACAATTCCTGACAGAAGCCCAGAAAAAAATCCCGGAAAAATTCCTGAGTTCCCGAAATAATTCTGGGAGTAGTTCCTGGAGGAAAAACGGAATAGACTCTTGGAGAATTCAGGAAGAAGTTCTCGGTGGAATTAGCGTAGGAATCCCGGAAGGGATTCTGGAAACAATCCCAGGAAAAGAATTCCGGAAGGAGCTTCAGGAGAAATCCCGAAGAATTTTAAGGATAAATATTGAAAGAAGTTCTTGAAGGGTTCTTGGAAGGATCTTATAAAGAATTCCTGAAGAAATCCCAGAAGGAACTCCGGGAGGAACCTCGCATATAATTAATGAAAGGAATCCCTGGCATAATTTTATAAGAAGCTTCTGAAGAAATCTCTACCATCTACGGCGGATTGCAGATGGAAAACGGGACTTGGAGAAGGCTCGGGAGGCTACGGTGAATGGGTCACGTCACCAGGATGTCGGATAGCAACCCGACTAAAATGGTTCTCGAGAGTCATCCGACAGGTACAAGAAGACATGGTGCGCAGCCAGCTAGGTGGGTCGACCAAGTGGAGGACGATCTACGTACCCTACGCAGAGTGCAGAACTGGAGGCAAACAGCCATGGACCGAGTGGAATGGAGACGGCCACTATGTACAGCAGAGGCCACCCCGGCCTTAGCCTGATCGGTAAGGTAAGTTCTGAAGAAATCTCGGAACAAATTCCTGAAGCAATCCCCGAAAGAAATCCTTGGTAAAATTGCTGGAATTCCGAGGAATACCTGCTGGAAGTAAAATAAAAACTTTCAAAGACATTTCAAAAGAAACTTTCATGAGAATCTAGGATGGTATTCATATATTCCTGAAGTAATCTCAGTAGGTACTCCTTGAGAAATCGCAGAAAAAAACCTCTGGAGGAATCTCAGAAGTACTTACTGGAGGAATCCTGGTAAGAGCTCTTGAAGGAAGTGATTCAAGTGACGCAATCTCTTTAGCAATCTCAGAAGGAACTCGGTGGAGAACTCTAGAGAATCGTCAAGATTTCCCTGGAAATTCCATATAAAACTCCTGGAGGAGTCTTGGAACGAATTTGTGGAGCAACCGCTTAGGATTTCTTGGAGGGATTCTGGACCTCCTGAGAGGGTGTCACCGTGCCGTCATCAAGTCATAAACAAGTCCCTCATGTTTTGAATTAAAGCAAGCAACCCATGAAAAGCTTCTAATTCTTTCAATAACATTGAACGACGTCACGAATTCAGATCCTTGTGCTCTTCGAGCACCATATATTAACATAACCTTAGAGGCGTACAAACGAACTCACTAAAAGTAAAATAAAATCGCCCGATTACGTACTGCGATGATTATATTTCTTTACTTACTACTTTATTTTATTATGTCACTTATAGTCGTTATAGTTATAGACTTTATTTTATTATGTCACTTATATAGTACTTTATGTTATTACCGTGGTCACCAAAGTGCGGCCCGCGGGCCGCATGTGATATCCAGTTCTCTTTGTTGCCGTAGGATACCTTGCAATATTTGTTGTATGAGACCCCCGAATACAACACACAATCAGTTAAAGTGGTGGCCCGGCAGGTATTCCTCCGTGCTAGAAGGGAATTCCCTGGACCGAATCATAACGGATGGCCCAGAAGTGTAGCAGACAGCGTGACCCTTTACGACCCGACATTTTTTGCTTTCTAAAAAGTTCTGTGACAGGTTGATTGTTGTATCGAGCCCTGAGGAAGGTCCCATACCTGGACCGAAACGTCGGCGATGATCTGAAATCAGTCAACGCAATTTTTTCAGACTGCAAGCCGAAAATCCAAGAAATCAAGCACCCAAATCAGTCGATATTCGTAACCAATCTTTACAGTTCCCTCGGCAGATTTCCTCATAAACTTCAGGTAGCCTACCAATGGTTGAGGCTTATCCGATGACGGATAATTTGATTTCTGATCCTACTAAATGTTCAATAAAATACAGCAATTTTTGCAGGGATTCTTTGGAAGATTCTTTCAAAGATTTACCACAAAAAAAACCACGGAAGTTCCATTATTTTTCAGAAATACCACCAGAATTTTTCTCAGAAATCCCTCAAGAGGAACCACCAGAAATTTCACAAAAAACATCATCAAGAAAGCCTTCCACCCTCCAAGGATTATTTTAGAAATTTCACCGGGAATTCTTTCAGAAAACCATTTGAAGATACCAGACATTCTTACAGTGATCTTTATTTCAGAAAATCAATGCAGTAGAATTATCTAAGAAATTTCTCTAAATAATTCTTCAAAAAAATTTCAAAATATTGTTTCGGAAATATTTTTTGGAGATGCCTTAGGTTCCTCCTTAAATATTCTAAAGAATTTCTGCAGCGAACCTTCTATGGATTCTTTTCTAAATGGCTCTATTGATTCATAAGAAAGTCCGTCAATTACATCACGTAAAAATTGTTCATTTTCAACTCCGCTCCCCCGATGCCACACTTTTCGCACGCGAGAATATTCATAGCGATTTTTTTTTCGGGAAAATTCCCCAGGAGTTCCTTCAAAAATTTCTCCAGGGATTTTAAATTTAGAAAAATGTTTTGTTTTTTTTCGATTTCATACGAAAGAGCATCTTTTTCTGAGCCACTATGATTTTTTTCAGATTTATTTTGGTGCCTAAAATCAATTTCGAAGAGATTTTTTGAAATCACCTTTTGACAGCTGGGCAACTGCTTGACAGCTCCGCCCAGTACAAAATTCGACGAGGGGTGATCCGACAAATCGCTCCCATACAAATTTTAAATTGATTTTTAAATAGGTTCCCGGGCACCAAAAATCATGAAAATTTGGATTTCGGCTCAGTTTGGCATGCAGATTCCGAATATGGAATTATCTCAACACCGCTAAAGAAGCCAATTACATTCAAGTTTTTCAGTAATTCCTGCAGAAATTCATACAGTGACTCTATTGGAAATTTCTCCACGTATTAATCTATGTATTTCCCCAGAAATTCCTCCAGAATTTAAAAAACCAAGTTTACCTGTAGGAATTTCCACTTGGATTTGTTAAGAAATTCTGAAGTTTCTTCAGAAATAATTCCTAGAATCTTCAACAGCAATTTCTAAAAAAAAAAAGGAGATTAAGTGTTTCTCCTGAAATTCTTCCATGTTATTATTCTTCCAGGGAAGCGTTCAAAACTATGTTCAAGAATTTCTCCGGAAATTGTTTCAGAATTTCCTGCATGAATTTTGGTAAGTGATTTCTTTAGGACATTTACTATGTGTGTATTATATATTCTTAAAAAAATTCCACCAAGGGATTTCCATGCATTCCTCCAGGATTTCTTCCGCAACTCCTGCTAGAATTCCTTCAGAAATTTTCCTGGGATTTTTCCAAATATTTAAAAAAAATGTCTCCAGGGATTTCAACAGGTATTGGACAAAAGATTTATAAAATAAAATATTCCAAAGTTTCCATCACAAATTCCGCCACGGATTTTTTCTAAAACTGCTTCAGGAATCTTCTCAGAAATATCTCCTTAGACTCCTTCAGTAGTTTGAGGATTTCTGCATGAATGGCAGCAAAGATTTTTTACAGAAAGTTTTCCATAGATTTTTCTTTGGAATTTCATCTAGATTATTTTTTTTGAATTTCAGCGTTTTTTGGAAATTTTTCTAAGGGTTTCTCCAGAATACCTATCAGGGTCAACTGAAGAAATCTCAAGAAGGTTGATTGGAATTTGGAGTTTCTCTTACAGTTTTATTCAGAAATATTTCCTAGACTCCTTCGGAGATACCTCTAGAAATTCTTTCAGATTTTAGCAGAAATGTGTCATGAAATTGCATAAAGAACACTTGAGAAATTCTTCAAGGGGCCCTTGAGGTATTTCTAAAGATTTTTTTACAGCAATTCGTGCAGAAATTGCAATCAAAGGTAACGGAGGAATCCTTGAATAAAACTGTCATTAAGTTTCAAGAGCGATTCCTGGAGGAAGTTCTGAAGCAAACCCTGGAAGAACTCTTGGAGGTTCTTCTGGCAGAATTCTTGTGTCATTTCTTGAAAAATGACTAGGAGGTATAAGTGGACAAAATTCCTGAAGTAATCTCTGAAGTAATCCTTAGTGCCAAGACTAATTTTCTTAGAAAAAATTTGCAGCAGAAATTGATAACAAATCTGGAAAAATTCATGAAGGAATTACCAAAATAAATTTCTAAATTTTTGAGGGAATGTCTGAAAAACTGGAGAATGTACTGCAATAATTTCAGAAATCAGTTGAGGTGTTCTTGGAAAAACACCAAGAAATAAATCCTTAAGGGATTTTTAAAAGAATTGATAGAAACATCATAAAACAATTCCTGAAGGATCCTCCCGCTGGAGATAGGTTTCAATAAATCCTAAGAGAAGTTTATGATGTAACCCCAGGAGAAAATTTCGATGATCCCACGGGGGGGGGGTCGAAGAGAAACTCCTGAGAATTTTCTAGATTAATTTCTGGAGAAATTCTTGGGATCATCACACAGGAATACCTTAAAAGAACCCTGGAGGAATTGACAGATAAATTCCTGAAGCAATCTCTCAAGTAACTCCTATAAAATTTTCAGGAAGTCTCCCTTCAAAAATAACAGAATTTCCGAAGGAATCGATAGAACAATTTCGGGATGAATACCTGAAGGAACCTTTGGAGAATTTCTTGCAAGAATCTCTTGAGGAATTACTAAAATAATAACTGGAGCAATATTTGATGAAACACCTAAAGTAATCGTAAGAGAAACTCCTCTTAAATTTGTTTAGGAATTTATGAACGAATTGATTTTTTGAAGAAAAAAACTGAAGGAAAATCTTGAAGAGTTTCTTCAGAATTTTTTTGATATTTCCTGGAAAAATCTAAGAATCAATCTTAAAGGAAATTCTTAAGGAATTTGTGGAGGTAGCTTTAAAGGAATTCTTGCTAATCTCATGAGAAGAGTACCTGCAATAATTTAGAAAAAAAAAATCGTTAACATATTACACCCAGACGTAACATCCGCATTACTTTTTGTACAGTATTCTTTTAAAAATTATTAGAATTGTTTTAAAAGAAGTTTCGAAGCTACTCCTAGGTCATAGGACAAACATGCTTGTCTTTGGATTGATATTTTTCCTTTATCTAGAATGCAAATTTCAAAGATATATTATATTAAACATAAACCATGCTCAAAGAATACTTGCAAATATTTGGAGTTTTCGAATGACGAGTGCTAAGGCTAATCTTTCGCTCTGTACTAACGGGTGGCCACTAAATAGCGGGAATGCTTCCAAAGTGCTCTTAAAAATATATGATCTTAAAAAACGGCAATCTGAATCTATCTTTCATAAAGGTTTAACACTGTACTTTCATGGAAAAATATAAAATTTTAGAAAATTGAACGTAGTAATTTGTACAGCATATTTGTGTAGTGATGTTGGAGCAACTGCTTTGTACGACTTTTAAAATTTAACTTTCACGCATTTTCTGCATCTGCGAAATAGTTAGTTGAAATAATTGACTTCCCAGCTACCTTTAGCATCTACACACTCAAACAACAATAGGAAAAAAATTGGGGATACTTACTGGTTTTACTGTTTTGGTGGCGGTAGCCTTTTCTCGTAAATGACGTTTATTGAAATTTCCAAAAAATGCCATTTTTCTGTATCATAAAAACGTGTCAATGTAATTTGTGCACTGCGGTTCATTGTTGACCTTTTTGTGTGCTATTTTATTTTATAACAAACCATGTACATGTTGTACAACGTGTAAATGTGATTTGATGTGAATATTTGATATTTTACACGGCATTCTATTGATTTATCCAGCCCATGACGCAAAAGTACGTTTAATGATGTGAAATGATTTTATGCTTATTGGTTTAGCTAGTTTACATCTATTTCCTTCAGGATCTGTTTCTAGGGATGCCAGGTTGTAGAGTTTATTCAAAACTGGACAGATTTTAGGTTTTCTTTTAACTTTTTTACGGATTTTTTTAGTAATCGGTAGAGCCGTCCAAGGCGCTTAACTAGTGCTTCCTGTTTCAATGTCGTTTTCTACAGAACAGAATAAGTTGAAACAAAATAAAAAATACGCTGACTTTGTGGATAGATAGATGATTGTTTTGCATAAAAAACTTTTCTCTATGGGCGCTTGTAATTTTTTAATCAGTTGCTAAAACCAATCCCGTTATTTAGTGGACACCCGTTAGATAACGGTGTGTGGCGGCAGAGGGTGAACCACGTGCTCGCAAAGCCAGAAGGATACGGTGGGCAGGATATACTACTAGAATGCCGAATATCAACCCATTATATATAGAAATTATTAGAATGATGCGTATTGAAATGCCTAAAAACTGTTGAAAACTATCCATTGATAAGCTACTAGCAGATTGTTTTAGTTATTACTAATGTAATCCATTACTGGAACATTTCAAACTGTAACTTTTTTATAAGGAGAATGTCAACTATGATCAGTCATCTAAAATAGATTTACATAGCTCATAGAAATAAGCTAGCCGCGCAAAAAAAAATAAAAAATGTTTTTTCAACGTTTCACGTGCATATGCCCCACTTAGACGTGTGCGCCGCCGCGCCGCGCCGCCGTCGCCGACGTTTTTTCCACGCCGCCGCCGCCACTCGAATTGACCCGGCGCGCCGCTGTTTAAATTTTTCCACGCCGCCGAACAAAATTTCCCACGCCGATCAGCAAGCGACTTGGGTATTTTATTTTGCTAGCCAGCACATAAAACAGTACTGTTCTTACCTGTAGAGCTACTACTAGTTGAATATTTAAACAATCTGTATTGGATAAAATTTTTGGCGCATTTATACTGTGTATTATTTATTAAGTTGGGGCGCTTTTTTTTGGCATGAAAATTTGTATGTGGGCGTTTTTGGAGCCTGGGAGGGTCTTAGTCAGGTCTCACACGCCTCCCTCTCAGTAAAGAATGATTCCCATACAAATGAATTTGTGGGGTCCTCCGAGAGATCCATAGAGTTTCCAGGAGTCATCCAGGCGTTTCTTGTCGGATTCCCAGGGAGTTTTTGATGAGTTTCTTCCAGAAGTTTCTCCTGAGATTTTTAAAGAGATTCCGACTGGGATTCCTTTAAGAGCACTTGCCAGGATTTCTCCAGGAAGTACTTCCGAGATTTTCCCAGAGAATTTTTCAGGGATTTCTTAAGAAATATCTTCTGAGATTACTTCTGGAGTCCCTAAATATGTACTTTTAAAGCTCCTTCCGAAATTTCTCCACAAATTAGTTCCGAGTTCTTCCAGGAATCTAAGATTATCCCAACTGTGATTCTTTTGGGAATATTTTCCGTGATGTCCTCATAAATTTAATTTCTCCACAATGATTTCTCTAGGATTTCCTTCTGTGATTTCAATAGAAATACACTAGATGGAGCTGTAGTCATTTGTCCAATTTAACAATATTACATTGAACAAATTGAATATTTAAGGGTGTCCATCTTGCAGAGAATCTCTTGTTTTGGTAAACCAAATTGACACTTAGTAGCGCTACTGACGCTTTAAGGGTGTGTCAAACTAGATGTTAGTCACACGAACAGTCGCGACATTGGACTTCTGTGGCTAGTTATTCTAACGTATTTGCTCAGGGAGCTCCATCTAAGATTGGTATTGGGGTTCCTTCAGAAGTTTCCTTTGGGGTTCTTTTTGAGATTCCTGAATTGGGTTGTTTAGTGAATAAAATATTGCTATTTTCTATAGCCTAATCGAAAGAGCTTATTTTTCTGAGTATAACGTGATTTTATTGGATTCCAACACCTTTGTTTTGATGGTTAAATCAACAAACAATTTTAATTTTCGTGGATACAATGACAGTTCAATCGTTAAAGTGACAGTTCGACCCGAACAAAAAAATTTCCCCATACAAACTTTAAATGCATTTTAAAAATAGTTCCCGGACTCCAAAAATTATGAAATTTTGGATTTCGACTAATTTTTGGGCGGAGAATCCGATTATGAAATAATCCGGATACCCCTAAAGAACCCAATTGTTCCTCCAGGAACCATTCTCAGGATTCCTTCAGAGATTTCGTTTGGGTATTTCTTCCGGGATTTCTATAGGCGTTCCGGGAATCCTGCAGGCAATCCATCCTTGATTCTCAATAGTTTCTTAAGGAATGTCTTCGGTAGTTTTTATTTTACTTCCTGTAGATATTCCCGGAATATAAACCCGGGAGTTCTAGCGAATTCACCCGAAATTTCTTCCGGCAATCCTCCAGGAGTTCTCTCTGGGATTGCTTAAAGAATTTCTTCCAAGATTCCTACAGAATTTCATGCGAGATTCCTCTCGGAGGTCCTTCTGGGATTTCTTCAGGAATCCTTTCTGAGATCTTCCAGTATCCTACAAGGGGGAGTGTTGTGTTGGTCCTTGCTGTGCATGCATCGCCCCTGTATGGGGTGAGTATCCAAGCGATCGCGTTCACTATTGTCTCGCGCGAAAACGAAAACAATACATAGATGCGCGAGTGTTTAATGTTTAGTTTTGTGTTGTTCCATGTTGTGTATGCATATGGTTTGGTTTATTAATATTATTAAGCCCTTTGTTGCGTTCAGTACATTCCTGCGTAGAATGGGCTAAAAGTTTCTGATCCCTGATGGGGTGGAGACGCGCAACAGGATTTCTTTTATTAGATATGTTTCGTATAGAAAAGTGGTCGATTGTGCGTGAAAGTTAGTGTTTATTGATCCATCGTCAAATCATATCATCAACCATAGGTGACTCCCAGACTGACAAACGTGGAGATGCAGCGTCTTTTTAACAACGTTTGTCTTACTAACATTTCTTTCCTTCCTCGATTCCCGGGATAAACCTGCCTACGGCAGAAAATCCCAGAATAAAAAAGAAAAAAAAAATCCTTCCTCGATGACCGTAAGGACGTGGCTGGCGCCGTTATTGACCTTAACCCTCTAATACCCAATCCCGCCTTTAGACGGGGTATAGTTTGAGCATTTTTGTAATTTTTGTTTCGTGGAAAATCAATTTTTTTTATATTTTTGTCTGATATTTAGGACTGTTCTGTATATCTCAAAATAGTTTTTGGTGTAATTTAAAGCATTTTTACATTTTTAAAAAATCATAGAAAAATTGATGTTTTAGTCATCTTTTAGAAGTCATTGTTTATTTTGTGTTGAATCGCTACAATTAACATATTTAAAATTTTTCCCAAATCATTCTATCCTTGTTTAATAGTTTGAGGGAATCGATTACACTCTAAAATTATTTTCCTTAAAATTACACGGAAAATAAAATTTTCTGTGGAAAAAATTTCAAATAATCATATTTCAACAATAATCATAAAATCTCAAAATGTTTTCATCTCAAAAAATCTGTTCCCCAAATTGGCTTCCAGGAAAAATATAAAAGTGTGGAGATGTTCAAAAATAAAAATTAGAAAAATCAAAAACTGAAATTCACGAAATCGAGAATTGAAAAGAATCATCTTCCAAAACATGTTTAAATCGATTTTAGATGACGAAAAATGATATTTAGATCAAAATCAAAAATTTGGGTATTAGAGGGTTAATAAAGTTCAGAGCTTTCGAACTGTGTACATTGAGAATAGTAAGCTAGTCCCAAGCCCTGTTCATTGGTTCCTTGTGCAATTCCGATTGCTCTGGTCAATCATGGAGTAGCAACTACGAATTGTGTGGTCATCTATGCTCATGCTCATGCTTTTCCAGTATCCTACAAGGGGCCGTCCATAAATGATGTAGCATTTTTTAGCCAATTTTAGACGCCCCCTCCCCCTTGTAGCCTATTTTCCCATTCCTAATACATGGTTCGTTGCAATTTCAGTATTCCCCCTCCCCCCTAAAACGATACGTCATTTGTTGACTACCCCCAAAAGCTTATTCGAGTATTCCTCTAAAAACTTCTCCGAGATTCTTTTTTGAAACTCCTTCCGGGATTGTTACAGCAACTACTTCTGGGATTGCTTTAAAAATTCCGTGAGTTTCTTCTGGGCTTCTGTCAGGAATTACCTCTGGAATTTTGTCAGGAACTCATCCGTCGAATTCCTCTGAAAATTCATGCCGGGATTCTTCCGTGATGTTCTACTGAAATTCTTTCAGACACTGATTTCGGGAATTCTTCAGGAACTTTTTCTAGGATTCATCTAGGAACTCTTTTTTGGTTTTAGGAATCTAAGAAGATGATGCTGAAGGAATCGTAAATTATTTCATGATTCATTCTATGATTTTGAAATTCCTATGAGGTGAATTTCCTAAAAAACATCTGAGACAATTATTATGTTATGGCTCATAACACATTTCTAGGAATAAATTGTGTATGTACTGAAAGAGTACACTCTGGATAGTTTAACTTTGAAACACTTGCAAAAGGTCTCGAGGAATCACATAAAAATATCTAAGTATTAAAATTAAAAAAAAAAAAAGTTACATTACCTTTCACTGGATATTTTGTTTTAGAAATAAGAAGACATTCTTTGATTGTTTAGACAATTAGTGAAAAATATTGAGGACTAGCTGTCCCGGCAAACGTTGTCTTGCCAAGCTGTGGTGGTTTGACAACTGTTGAGCTCATAACGTCACCGCACTCTAGATTGGTTTTATTTCGATCGTGTTGATTTCCTTCGCTTCTCACGAAAATCAGTATTTCAGTAATTTTCTTACTTTTCTAGTTTATTTTCATAACTTTTTATACATATAAACACAGCCACCATGAATACGAATCCAACCGTGCAAAAGTCATGCTGATCGGTTCACCCGTTCGTGAGTTTTGTTGCCTCAAAGGTACATCAAACTCATTTTTATATATATAGATTAGTTTTTGAAAAAACTGGATGATTGCTTAGTAAACAATCAATGCGAACATTCCAAAGATGTTTAAACAAATCTGTAGAACTTTTAAGGATATGTATGTATGGAAATATTAATTTAAGATTACAGTAATTGTTGAGTTCAGAATCATGCAACCGTACAATAGCATCCTGTCCAATTCTAGTCTTAGGCCTTTTTGGTACCCCTGTGAGGCTGATACCCTTATCCAGGGAAACCTAAAACTCTTGAATTCGTAGAGGATTCTAATATCAATCGAAATAATAAAATCCTTGTAGTAATTTATCGAGCTTTCTCTGAAACTACCACATTTATGATTCTCAAAGAAATGTTTTAATTGAATCATTGGAAAAAATTCCAATCTAATTCTTGGAGGGAATTTTATGGTTTGTGTACGGTCTTGAGGAAACCCTAGAGAAGTTAAAAAAACCGCTGAAATTACTTGGTAATTACCTGGGGAAGTTTTCAAAAAAAAAACCATCTTATTGATTTTTTTTTCTTCGCAGATATTTTCTGAAATCTTCGGTTTGTAGAACTCCTGCAAGGGTTTTTTAATGGTATTACTGCGGAATCCCCAAAGTTTTTATTTTTGTTTTGTATTGTTCGAAATATGTAACAATCAGAGAAATATGTAACAATTCAGAGGAATCCCTAAAATAATGTGTGCCTTACCAACAGGAATCACATAAAAAAGTTACTGAAGACATCCTAACGGAATCTTTTAAAACTCAAAGTTAAATTTCTGTGGCATTTTTCAAAACTCCCGAAGACTCAAATAACTGAAACTTCCAGTGTACACTTCTGCAAACTCTAGCTTTGACCATTTTTTTTTTTTTTCAATAAAAACATCTGCTCTCAAAATTACAAACAATTAAATAAAAATAAAAATTTAAATTTTTTTTTTGGTCACGCCGGTTACGCCGCCGCCGATTAGGGTGTACGGCGTGACGCCGGCGTCGCCGCCGCCGCTGCCTCAAATTACCTTATACGCCGCCGCCGGTGAAATGTGCCTCGGCGCACACGTCTAGCCCCACTGCGTATTAAAACGAAAATGTCACCGTAGATTTCCGTTTGAATGACTGAAATAACTTTCTTTTATGGCGTTGAGGTACTCCAGAAAAATCAGACATCTACTGTGATTGTGGCATAATTCGGGCGTTAATGGGTTAATATGCTAACCAAAAGCCAAAACTTGCTTCAAAAAAGTTGATAGAAGTTCATTTCATTTCGCGGCGTGAGAGCCCTTCACTCTACCCGGGTAGACGTGAATATCATAATCATATCTTAAAACGATCAAATTTTGATGTCATATCTTAATATGATATTGATGAGATATTCAAAAAGTTGCCAAACATCTGCTCAATATCTCATCGTGATATGATTTCAAAATTAGTACTTAACTTGATCTTTGGAAAGCCTAGTGCAACCCGCTGTATAAATGTCGAAATTTCCCAACATTGCGCATAAAACTATTTTAGGTTTTCAACTTTCATTATGCGCCGTCCCTAAATAACGTAACGCTTCAGGAGATAGGGGTTCAATAAATTCCGTAACGCTCCAGGGGAATAGGGAATACATCCTAGCGTTACGACCCATACAAAACAGTTGGAGTTATCATACAAATGGAGATGAACCAGCCTCGGGCTGAAAATCTCCCTAATAAAGCTAATAATAATAATAATCATACAAAAGCACATTATGGATTCCGCCAGATCCTAATGAACCAACCACCGAGTTCAAAGGTATCGAATTTAGCGTTACATAATAAACAGATGTTCCCTTATGTACACCACAAATTTTACAAACGAGCACTGGGACAAAAAGGAAGTAGAAGTGGCCTTCATTTTCAATAAGCGGGTTTATGGATGGGGCACTTGAACAAAAAAAAACAGAGTAAT
Organism: Aedes albopictus; assembly: GCF_035046485.1. Lineage (NCBI taxonomy): Eukaryota > Metazoa > Arthropoda > Insecta > Diptera > Culicidae > Aedes > Aedes albopictus. Next base: position 96,418,773 of record NC_085137.1, on the reverse strand, counting down.
CGGCACAAAAAAAATGCATATACCTAATCGATATTTGCTTTTCTTTAAAAAGACATAAAAATAAATACTGATTTTATTTGATAAATTTCTTAATCTGAGTTTATAATTATTTTATTTCACTGTGAGTAAACCAGCAGAGGCTTTCCAATTGAGTCCGATGACAACATGAGCTGGACTTCGATGTCGAGCTTGCATTTGTAGTTCGAATCTAATAAATGAATCACCGGACAATTTGAACTTTATCGGCCCGCTAAGCAAAATACGTCCATTTCGAAAAACGAATCGTTTGATTCTAGATTCAACAAATCATACCGCTGCAGACGACAAGCTTTATGAGTTTCGTTTCAACCAACGAATTGCGTAGCGATTCTGCATGGGGTATACGAACAGACGACAGTCGTGACGACTACGATCTTCTAAATGTTTCCAAAGCTTTTTTGGGTGACAGTTCACAATAGAGCACGTTCAGTGAAGTAAATACATACTAGATTACAGTGAAGTAAATACATACTAGATTACCATACAAAAATTCAGGTCATTACTACAATCCAAGGATGTTTTCAATCACCTTGCAATCATTTGACTCATTTGTCTACAACTCAGTTCAGAAGCATAATATTGAAATGTGGTGTTCGGCAAACTTGTAGATTATTGTTTTTCCTACAATTATCACCAAAGACGCACTATTCTATCTCTAATATTTACGGCGTAAAACTGTTAATACTATCTACTTATACTAAACGATCGCATTTTTCGATCGTTTAGTATGAGTAGGGTAAGGGAGGTATTTTGGACCCCTTTAAGAAGTGGATGAACACTTCAGCGAAAAAAGAATGTTCCCACTTCAAAATATAGATTATTTCAGTAGGCATTACGTAGAGCAACATGTTTTCTGTCGGAAAAGGCCAAACAGAACTCAAAATTGTTGTAGTAAATACAAGAAATGTCAAAACTCCTGAAGGATCGCGGGCTTCTATTTTGGACCACCTGACTTTATTTTGGACCACCAAGTGCACATATTTTGGCCCACCAAATTAAACTTCAATTGATTGATGAACTGAAAGCCACCTCAGCAAAAATTTAAACATAGTTAAAACTACGTGAAGTTTACATCTTTTCTATTCATTTTTTGAGGCAGGGAACGTTTAAAAATTACGTAACGGTAAAAAAAGATGAAATTTTGTTGCAATTGCCAGTTTTTACGCATTGTAGTATGATGTTTCATAAAAAAAGGTTACGTAAAACGTGTATTTATTAACTATTGCATGACGTCAGTCACCATGCATAAATTACGTAACGCTTCACAGGAAGTGTGAAAGTCTAGTGATTTTGCTAAGTATAAGGGCGTACCACACATATTGTAATGAATGGAAAGGCCAACAAAAATAAAGTAATTTGAATGATACGTGATTTGTCAAACATACATTAGATAACACATTGTCTCAGTCATCAACTAATTACCGAGAAGGACAGGATGACTGAACACCTGAAAATTTCAACTTGTCAAAAAGTTGTTAGGACACAAATCGAATCAAAATTTTTAACTTGGCGAAAAGTTGTTAGAACTAATCGAACCCACACAAATCTTATTGTAAAATAAACGTGTAACAACCCAGATCACGGGAGGTCTCAACTTATTCTATTTATCTGTTTTCAGAGTCGGTACATTACATTGGCATGAATGTTTTCTCCCTTTAGAAGGAACTGGAGAGATGGATCTGACAGGTGGTCCAAAATATGTCCACATCTCATTATGTTGAACATATTTTGGCCATACCTCAAACCACCATTTTAGTAAATATTATCGCTGCACCGAGGTTAAGAACAGTTTATTTTGAGTTCTTACAAGGCCCTAACTACATTCACATGAAATAAATATTTATTTGTAAAATTTAATACCTTTTCGAAGCCGACTACAAATTTGTCACCTTCTTTGTTTTTGGTGCTTTTCTGTGCGTTTCATTGGAAGTGAAAACATTTTCTCAATTTTTGATACTGAACAGCATATTTAACTGACATCCAAAATAAAGGTCATCACATAGTTGAATACTTTTCGTGTTCCAATAAAAATATACAAAGATTTAGTAGGGATTATGTGATAAATATCATAAAACTCCCTAGGTGGGCCAAAATACCTGCCCGGTCCAAAATACCTCCACTACCCTAGGTGGTACCAGCGCTTTCACAGCGTATACATAAGAGTAAGAATATGGCGCCCTTGGTGATAATTATAGGAAAAACACTAATCTATAAGTTTGCCGAACACCACATTTCAATATTATGCTTCTGAACTGAGTTATGGACAAATGAGTCAAACGGTTGCCAAGTGATTGAAAACATTCTTGCCACAATCTAGTACTTCACTGATTGCGTCCTATTGGTGGAAATTCGTCCTGTTTTAGGCGCAAAATAAACCAAACATGTTTCTACGCATGTCGTTTTTAAAGTTTGGATCACTAGCTTTGTTAACAATTCAGAGAAAGAGCATGAAATGTGGAATCATCTAGAGAAAAGTGCTCTCTTAGTTTAGGAAAATATGCAAAATAGCCTTAATTCATTTTTATTATCCATACCATCACGTCAGTTTACAAATTTTGGGTGGAAACTGTATTAATATTCTGCAATAGAACATTTATCATTGAGAAATCTGAAAAATACTGCTCAAGATCAAAATTAGCTCTTCACATTTCCATCTGTAACATCCAGAATTCGAAAGATCTGAAAATTACTGCTCAAGATCAAAATCAGTTCTTTGACACATTCATCTATAACATCCGAAAATTGTAAGATCTGAAAACTACTATTCAAGATCATCATTAGTTCTTTCACACACTCATCTACAACATGGCGGGACCAAACCAACACAACCACCATGACTCGCAAACACCTTGGAAAACGTAGAAGTTGATGCTCTTGTTACCTTCTATTTTCAGATATGAGTCGTAGTACAGTGGTAATGTCACTGCTCATAAATCACAAGGTCATAAGTTCGATTCTGGTCGCGGCCATTTTTCTTTTTTTTTTACTCTAATCCATCTGTCAGATCATTTTATGATATTGGTTAGATGTTCTACAGCCCAGATCTCCCCAGATATTAGTCTGATCTTATAGCATCAAAATGAGATATTATTATGTTCTTCCCCATACTCATTTTTGATCTTATTTTTGATCTTTTATCTCTTATGTCAAACAAACCAATAGCTAATTATGATCTTGAGTACTTCACTGAGGAATATCAAATGATGATATTGTTCTGATTTTTACTTCTACCCGGGTACTCTCACAACCTCAATTGCGAATATGTACCCAATCGGTAAAATCTGACTTGAATCAATGCTCTATCGACAACTAGGTGTACACACTTCTACACTGCCTATGATCGCATAATTGTCCCATATGAATAGGAAACCCAGCAAATATGGGACTGATATGCGATCATAGGCAGTAC